>NC_044550.1:4023730-4323730 GCF_007565055.1 Rhinopithecus roxellana
CTCCTGACCTCGTGATCTGCCCCCCTCGGACTCCTAAAGTGCTGGGATTATAGGTGTGAGCCACTGTGCCTGGCCTGTGTTTGTCTTAAATTCACATGTATACTGAAAATTTCTTGAGAAAGGCTCATTTTTGAATCCCCAGGAAGAAAGAGTTCAGACATTATTATTATTGGTTCATATAATTTTTATCTCTATGTATTAATATATTTAATTTAAAGTTCATGTTACTACTATGTTTAGAAGTACTAATACTGGTAAAATTGCATAAGCAATGTGTGATATGTAAGCCACTTACACTTCTATAGCATTTTGTTGTTACCATTTAATTCCAAAGTGTTTCCTCCTTCTATTCAATGGTTGAAAGGTATGAATTATGTCAGAATGCCAGAGTAAACTTGACAATATAACCATAATAAAATAGAACTTTTGATTCAAACATGATAAGACAGTTATGTCAAAATAGAGCCCAAAAGTAGGAGTTTAGAGGAAATATTTTCATAAAAGCTTTCCTTGGGGGAGATCAGTGGCCTATCTTTTCAAAGATGCTGCTTTGGATGACAATCCATACCTCTGTTTGTGTATATAGGTGAAAAACTAAAATACGATCAGCAGTTTTTCTACATGATGAATGTAGAAAGCCAGCTGTCAAGTAACTGCTGCCCATAGACTTGTGCATAAATCTATTACTTGCCAGGATGTATTGCATAGAAACAACACCATGTATTTAAAGCCTGTACTCTATATCCAGCCTAAATTTTTATATTAAAATAATCCAAAAACTGTCCTCTAACTAATATTTTATTCTTTTTTTGACAGCTCAGCAGTGGATTCCAATGAGCAATTTGTATTCTTTTCTGGTCAATTTATTAAGTAATTATTGGTAATAAAATGTATAGTATTTTTATCTTATGGCTTATTTGATCTCTTCTTAAAGTTCACATGTAAATTGCCTCATAAATTTAATGTTCAATGTCATATTATTTGACATTAAATCTACTTACGATGAACGTAGCCACCCAACCTAATTAGGTAAAATGCATATTATAAAGTAAAAAAAAGTTTTAGAATTTAACTAGGTCTGTGACATTCTCTATATATTCATATGGAGACATTTATTTTACCAAAATAATATATAATAAGACATGCTTTGATTTGTATCATAATACATTCTAATACACACACAATCATACAAGATAGAAATAATTTGTAAAATATATGACACATATAATATTTATGTAATATATGCATGTATATGCATAAATCTGTATTCAAATCATTACCAAAACGTCTTTTACATTTTGAAAACTGGTGAAGACTAAAGATTATACAGTTGATGTTGTTTCTGCCATGAATATAATGCACAAATAAATGATATGCATACTGGGGTTCATATTGTACCATGAAAGGGATTTAGAATAATAAAATATATGCAAAGCAAGGCTAAAATTTCAATTTAAAAATGTTGATGATTTATAAGAGAAATCTAACACTAATTTCAGAAGTATAGCAAAATGTCAATTGTAGAAACAACACTTTCACATTTACAAAGGACATTTCATTGAATTAATAGCACACATTAGCTACCATTATCTAAAACTTCAGAAAGTGGATTAAAAAATATAATTCTCTAGAAAACCCTAGGCCTCTCTGAATCTAAGATATTATAGTTGTAATGGTTTCCGTTTATTTTATTATTCATTGTTGATTTATTCAATTGTTACAGAAACCCCAAAATCACACAGGTATGAAGTAACTTTTTGGGACAGGATGTGTGCTAGATGTTGGTAATCATTAAAGCAGTATATTTACACACATGGTCCCTTGTGAAACTTATCTTCTAGTAAAAATATCATACAGGGAAATTTTCATTTGGAACTTTCTATCAAAAAGATACATGCACTTTTATGCTCATCACAGCACCATTCACAATAGCAAAGACATGGAATCAACCCAAGATGCCCATCAACGGTGGACTGGAAAGAGAAAATGTGGCATGTATACACCGTGGAATACTGTGTAACCCTGAAAAATAATAAAGTCATGTTCTTTGCAACAACATAGATGCAGCCAGAGGCCATTATCTTAAGTGAACTAACGCAAGAACAGAAAATCAAATACTTCATGTTCTCACTTACAAGTTGGAGCTAAATATTGAATACACATGGACATAAAAATGGGAACAAAACAATAGACACTAGGACTGCTTGAAGGGAGAAGGTGGGAGGGGAGAAGATAAATTCCATGGGTTGGAATTTACCTATGGAATACTATGCTCACTACGTTGGTGACAGAATCATTTGTAAACCAAGCCTCAGCAACATGCAGTTTACCCGTGTAACAAACCTGCACATGGAGCCCTGAATCAAAAATAAAAGTAGAAAGAAAAAAAGAGAATGAAGTGAAAATTGTGGGATGAAAGAGAATGAAAATGTTATTACAAGCAGAAATTCAAAATTTGCTATTTTGGTGGCTGCCTAGTTCACACATGAATATCATCTCTATACAAATTCTGCTGAATAAAATAGTCCTTTCTTGTGCATTTGGATAAGAAAATCTTTAGACTAAACTTGTTTTGAGTTATTGCATGTGTCAAAGTGCTAACATATTAGCAGCTGCATCTATCACTGTAACCCCGTGGTAATAAACAGGATGCTTTAAATCTCTTTCTAGGGGTAATCTACATAGTACACATTAAGTTAACCCACTAACATCTTAACAGGTTGCACTGTTCCAAGTCAATATAATAAAAAGAGAAAAGCAAGAAAGAGGCCTAATATCTTATTTATGCCAGTTCTCAGTAATTAGTAAGCATTTATTTGAATTTAAGATACATTTTTAAATATATTAAACATTCCTCATATGCATTTAAATTTTATGCGAAATGCTAAGCGGGATTAGGACATTGTCATTCAGAAGAACAAAAGAAAAGACAAAGAATAATGAAGAGAAGATGAAGAAATGAAAAAATTAAAAATTGACAGTTGTCATTCAATTTATAAAATTTATTGATGAATCACATTTTTGTTCCTACATTCATGTAGTGAGGAATAGCAGCTATTTTCAATGAAATAGACTTTTCTTTGAATGTATCAAAAAATAATTAAAGCAAAACGTAAGAACTCCTAGGGTAGAAGCTTGTGTAGTTACAAATTGAGTTTTATTTGTAACATTTGTAATGCTATGTAGAGAGTCAAACAGAAAATCTGAATTACCTTCATTGCATAGACGTAATAAATAAAAACAAATACTGAGATATATTCTCTGTATAGGGAAATTTTAAGGAAAAGAACTTAAAAATATCTTCTTCTTAATAACATACAATTTCTATTTGATTCAGTTTATCAAAGATATTTTAGACATCCTACAGAGAACTGAGATAGGCATAATAACAAGACATTCCATTAATTTCTTCAAAATTGTATTTGAGATTTTTCCACATTTATGTATAGAGTGGTTCAATTCCAATCTTACATGCATAAAGCATAAGACTCCCAAACATAGCCGTATGGCATTAAATTAATTTGTAGAACTTTCCCATAATATACTAAATAGTGCAAAAAACAAAAACCTAAAAAAAAAAAAAAATGAGCAAACACAATCTAATATGGAACAAGGTGTAGGATAAAAAGGTATTGTAAGAAATGAGAAGTTAAGTACAAGGAAAAAAGAAAACAAAATAAAGCAAACCAAAATTCAAAAATGCCAACAAGAAGTTTGTATGACCACATTATGTGTGGTTGCTTTGTACCAATGGATGACAATATTATGGTAAAAGAAACTGCTCGTAGGAAGGAAAGAGTCCCTCTAAAGGGGCAGATCAGTCAAAAATGCGATGTTTAAGAAGATAGTAAACCATCTATAAAATGTAATTCTAACAGTTCAAAAATAACCTTTGTTTTTTATGTACTCAAATGAAAGTGCATTTCCTTAGGAAACGAAATTTTATCTTATCTAGAAGTGCAGGTGGCATATAATATTTGCTTTTCTATTTCATCTTTTTTCACACACATGGAAGTGAACACATAGAAGAACAGTATTTAAATGTGGTAGCATGGTTTTTTGTATCTCCTTCTTCAAATATCTTGGAGGAAATGTTAATTTTTACTTTAAATGTTTTGCTATTGCAGGAATTTGAAGCCAACAAGACATTTAATTTTTGTTTTTTCAATTGTGTGAGTGAGTTTTTAAAGTGTCTGGCCTACATGACTCAAATTTAATCCGATTTTTTTATATTAAAGTAAAAAAAGAAAGCCATTATGTTATATTATTTATCTTTAGGTCTTAAAATTATGGGAAAATATATAGATGATCAATTGTTCTAAATAAGTTAAACAGACAAAAATATTTGACAAATTTGAAAGTTATCAGAGTGAAAATCTATAAAAAAGGGTAATCAGTAAATGGCAAAGTTCTTTTTTTAACTATAGTTTTCAAAATGCTAAAATGATCATGAATCCCATACAAATATAAAAAGAACACGTGTCAAAAGTTTTATATAATGTACTAACTAATAAAATAGTAACTTGTAAAAAAACCAAAGAGCGTTTGAAAGGCTAGGTATTTGTAGGCAATGTTAGAAAAACAAACATGACTCAAGTTCAACCGTGACACTGATCTTTGCAATCTTTGAGGTTTTTTTCCTATTACACAGAAATTACTAGCATTTTCATGTTAAAAAGTCTACAAGTTAGCTTACTTTCCTTGTTCAATGGATATAATGGATGTTTCAGTTGTGCAAGATGAATAAATTCTAGTGATCTAGACAACATAGGGCCTACATTTAATTGTACTCTACTGTTCACTTACAATTGTATTAAGCACTAATCTCATGTAGTCTTAAGATATTTGAAAAAGAAAAAAAGAAAACAAAATGAAATTTCAGCTAAGCATTAATTAAAAGAACATCCAGTAATTTTGTTTGTCTGCTTCTAAGTTTAGGGCAATTTTCTGATGCTATAAAGTGCAAGTGTAATGAAAAACTCTTTAAAGGTTGGTGATGAGGAAGCCCAAACAGGTACATTTTGTAAAAGCTGGTCAGGAGATTCTGATACCTGTTTAGAGTTTAGAGCCACAACAAAGCTGAAAATTGTTGTTTTACAATTTTCAAATGGGGAAAAAAGTTTAAAGTGTCAGTCTTTTCTTATTATTTACAAGGTTATTTAAATGTTCAACTGAGAAGTCTTAAAATAAATCATATTTTTCAAGGTTATTTTTTTAATTCCCCATAATTCCTCAAAATAGCAAGAACAACTGCCTCTACTGCTCCTCATAATATTATTTTATTTTCTTCCCTTGATAAGATATTTATATGAGAGGTCATGGAAAATTTTTGTGATATATTTATACAGTCTATTAAAAATTTAAAGTTTGAATCAGGTTGTATTACTTTCTGTGATGATGACTGAGGAGAGATTTCCTCAATGTGAAATTATAAAACCTTATTAGGTGAGAAATAAAAATGAGCAATTTTAGTTGTTATAGGGTTTGTTGGTCCAGCATCCATTGACTCCCTTTTGTTGTAGCACTTTCTGATTTTCTTTAGAGAAATCACCCTTTCACACTTCTGAGTACACGTGTTTTGCATGGAGCTATTCCCAACCACACTTTGGCTCCAGAGGTAGCCCTAAGGCTTGTACCAGACAATCTCAGTCGCTACAATTGGTTCAGGGGTAGCCACTTGACATATATCAACCCACTGAGAGTCATTGCAGTAATTATGAAGGAGGCAAATGCTGATGTTGTTCACTGTATGATAACATAGTTGCTCTGGCCATCTTTGCTATCACAGGCTGCCTAAGAAAGAAACCCATACACAAGAAGTCAGACCCAACAGGAAAAAGTGTCATCTCACTGATGAGGGCATTTCAGCACTCAGATTTATCTATTCTTGGACCCAAATCTATTCTTGGACTTTGAATTCAATGAACCAATACGTTCACTCAGTTTTTTATTTTTTTTCTTCCTAAGCAGACACTTGGATTTGTTTTCTGTCACTTAAATAAGTAGTCATGTGCTTCCAAAACTGCCATGGAAACAATTGAACATGTAAGACCAAAACCCAAGCCAAATTCCAGAGCAGGATATTTAGACTTAAGGGCTTAGAGATGATAGTGTTGAAGATGTGAGAAAATAAGATAGGATATTGATGAGTACGGGATGCCTATGGCGTACTTACTCAAAAGATCTTTGCAATCTTTGAGTTTTTTTTCCTATTACACAGAAATTACTTGCATTTTCATGTTAAAAAGTCTACAAGTTAACTTCTTTTCCTTGTTCAATGGATGTAATGTTTCAATTGTGCAAGATGAATAAATTCTAGTGATCTACACAACCTAGGGCCTATGTTTAATGGTAATCTACTGTGCACTTACAATTGTATTAAGGGCTAATCTCATGTAGTCTAAAGGTCTCAGAACTACTAAAATCTCAGTAGACCTAAAGTTCCCCCAATTTGCAGGAGATCTTTGTATCTGGTCACTGTATCTAGTGCCTCTTTTGTGAAATACAAACTACTAATTTTGTTATAATGAAATCCATCTATTTTTCTTCTTGTGGTTTGTGCTGCTTGCATCTGGTTTAAGCATATTTTTCTTATGACATAGTCATAAATATACAACTTATACAACTATAGGCCTTCTATTACTTTCCTTATTTATCTCTTTCTTGGCCATTTTCTACTTTGACATAGGTTTCACAAAACACTTTTTAAGCATTAAACTCCTTTTAAGCATTTAAAATGTTGGCATCAGTGCCAACATTTTAAATGAATAATTATTAAAAGGATAAATTTA
This sequence comes from Rhinopithecus roxellana, assembly GCF_007565055.1. Taxonomy (NCBI): domain Eukaryota; kingdom Metazoa; phylum Chordata; class Mammalia; order Primates; family Cercopithecidae; genus Rhinopithecus; species Rhinopithecus roxellana. The sequence continues at coordinate 4,030,522 of NC_044550.1, forward strand.
AGCTTTCATTGATGTGGTCCAGTAAATACAATTTTTAGACCTGAAATTCTACTCATTTTTGTGGGAGTAATAAATTTTAAGAAAATTTTAAAGCAATTTGTTTGTTGTCTGCCCAGTCATGAGACTTGTTTCTATTAAGAAAGAAGGATGATAATGACTACAGAAAAATAATTCAAGCAAATACTCAATTAAGGCGCCACTGCAGATTCAAAAGCTGTTTGATCCTGGTCAGAGTCACTTATTTCAGTTAGAGTACCTTTAAGTGATGCTTGCTATGAATGTCTTCTTATTGTTATGAGATCACGAATCTATAGTTACCTCTGCTTTATCTGAGGAAAATATTCCATAGCTCTAAATTGACCTCTATTACTTTGCTACTTATTTCAAACTTTAGTTCCTAAATTCACTGTTTAGTAATCTTTATACTGTTTTAGTAGAGACTATCAAGCCATATCTTATCAAAATTAAATGTGATTAACACAAGTACATTCTCCTAAGTGAAATTTTACTTTTTATTTTGCTTTACTTAGTAGAACGATTTTTATGGGGTTCTGATGGATTTTGACATTGAGAGAGATTTCCTGCCAAACAGATGGTTCCCACTTAACAATTAGATTTGCCTCCAGAATGCAAATGAATGGCTAAGGGAAGAGGAAACGGAAAGTGCTGAGGGAAAAAAGGGAGTTTGTTCTGGTGGCTGATCACATTACCATGTGTGTTCACTACGTATAACTCCTCTCCCTCTAATCACCATTTCCCAGCACACTCATTTCAAAGATGACAATTCATTGCACACTATCAGCTGCTGTGTGGAGCACTTTGCACGTATTATCTTATGGAATTTAATAGTCACACTACCCCTCCAGTTTATGTGTCCTCATTTTATAGAAAGGGTATTGGGATACAGGGAAGTTATATTCAAGGTTACACAGCAAATTCTGGAGTAGGGATTCAAACCTAGGTCCCTCCGACTCCAAATCTACTCCCTTAACTTCAGTGCTGTACTTTCTCTCCATTTGCTAAACATTCCCCGAGTTTTTTTTTTTTTTTTTTTTTCCAGAAAGTATCCCTCTTTTAAAACAACTAATCAAATTTTATTGTGCCTTATCTACCTTTTATGGTATATAGCACAGTTCAATAATTTTCCTGGAACGTCTTTCAAAGGGTCTGCTTGTAGATTTTAAATAGTAGTAAATCTGTGTTTACTGCTATATTTTTGATGTGAGTAAAATTTTTTGCTATCTCTCAAAAATGCTTTTCTATTTTTTCCATTTATTTAGGCAATTTGTCTGTGTGTTTATTTTCTTTTTCATTTGCAAGTGGAAATTGTCATACTGGTTAATTTTCAGATTAAAGTGGTTTCAGATTAAAGTGGTTTCAGAAATGTGAATAAATTTACCAATTAAACAAGAATGTATATTTTCTGAAAGACTGTTGAATCTCTCAAACAATTACGCTGCAGTACAAAAGTATTTTATTCACATTGTGCTAACAGGAGAAAGCCACTTTTCTTATGGTGCTCCTAATATCTAACCTATATTTTGCTTTCTTTAGCTTCCAGTCATTGCTCTTTGTCCTCGTGTCTTCTGAGACTATGAATAATTCCCTTCTTTCATTATGTTGTTACCCAGGAGGTATTATTTATAGGTTGTGAACATGGCTCACTTCACTCTGATCTTTTCTAGAATACATAAGTTAATTTTGTATTTCTGTTTGACATATCTTTCTCCATTCTTTGAACCCTTTCTGTTCTCTTTTGGGTTTTCACAAATTATCCTAAATACTTCTTAAACTTTGCAGAACAGAAAGATACAGAAGATCAAAGGAGCAGTTTCAGCCTGATTCAACTGGGCAATTACCCTTTTTTTCCAGTGTTACATCACTAGCTGAGATATGCAGATTGAATTTAACTGTTTCTGGCATTAGCCACCGCTGGGTAAATAAGCTTATTCTGCAAATGTAGCCAGCCATTATATGGCCGTTTTAATACTTTCAGGTCTAAGTTTCTACTAGGATCTGATTTACTAAATTATTATCTTTGTGGCAATAAGTTCTAAAATTTTCAGTTTGGTTAGAAATTATAAGCTCAAAATAGAATTAGTACTTTTGATCACCCTAATTATATTCCAAGCATAATGCTATTTATTAGAATTTTTTAAACTCCAATTTTTTGTTAAGTTTTGCTTAGTAGAACTTCCTACCAAATTGTATTTTAAACTTGTTCAACTATATCAATTGCTTTTGAAATTTAGAAATGTGTTCATTTATAGAAAGCCATCATTTACTTGGTAACACTGACTAACAGACAGCATATTCCAAACTATAAGAACCAAGAAGTACACATTAGGAACCAAGATCAGTCCGGAAAAACCTATTTGTATGAAGTTTACAGAGATTCAGGGGAAAGAGTTCAATGGTTCTGTTCTAGGGTAGGTCAAACACCCTGGATCTGAAAATATATGGAGATTTTTAAAAAAACAAAATGCATTATGAAAAACAGGCCAAAAGAACAACTGGTATTTTGGAAGGGTGAAAAGAGGGCAGGAGAGGGAAGTGGACAGCTAGTGTACAAATCTCTCAGCTTCTAATCACAAGAGGAGATGAGTTTGAAGTGACTTTTCTTTTACTTTTCCACTAATATTGAACTTTATTTAGTAAACTATTCTGCTTCTTAACCCAATTCATATCTGGTACTTCTGTATTTTTTTTTTCCATGAAGGTGAGCAGTAGGAATAGAAGTGCTGACCTAGAAATGTGGGACAGTGTACTCATTTCCCTTTTAGCAAAGGTTTGCTGATAATGATAAATGCTACACTTAAGAAATTGGAACACTGAAATTCTCCATCTAGCCACAACCTTTGACTCTTTCCCCTCTCTTAATCCTTTACTCCCAATAAACCTACTGCTTCACCTCACTGAACCTCTGGTCATTCAACCCCTCTTTGTTCTCTAACTTCATCAGTCCCTCCTGGCAGACCTCCCCTCCTTACTCACACTGGCCCCCATCATCCATCATCTCAAATATACTGTTAGTAGCACCTTCTCATTCATCACCCCCTTGACCATCCGACTCACTTGTCTCACCAGTCTCCAGCCTGAAAATCCATTTTCTCTGCATTTGCTCTTAGGTTGCTAATTGCCATGAAGGAAAATCCCATAACTGAGCTTATGTTCTCCAACACAAGTTTAATTTTTAATCTCTGCTGGCCCCTCAATTCTGTTTGACAATCCTTTTAATTAATACTAATCAACAATCTTTTTCATTTTTCTTAGTGTCTATTCCAAATCTTGCCCATATTCCTCAAGCCCTATGCCCCCACTCTGCCCACTTCTTTTTGACAGGCTGCCAGCTCACTACTTTACCAGGAAGTTAACAGCTGATCTGTATGAACTCTCCCAACTTTCATCTTTCTGCCTTCATAATTATATCTGTATTTAACCTGCTCACGCTTCTTTCCCTCATGTGCCAGAGAAGAAATATCCTGATACATTTCTGAAGCTAATTCATCTGCTTGGCTTTTGCTTCTAGCTGCTTTTATCTATACCCTACTTGGTTTGTTAATAATGTTTTGTCATTTGCAACTATAATTTCTTTCTCTAAATAGGTTCCTTTCTTTCATGAATAAATACACCCAACTTTCAACCATTCCTAATATTAAAATAAAACCTATCACTTAGTATTTTCTATTTGCCAACTTTTAATTCAACATAAGTATTGAGCATCTCCCAATTGCAGACACTGTTATAGTCTTTGAAGATGTACCAGTAAATGAGACCCCAGCTCCAGCCCTCATGTAGTTACCAGATTTCTCAAAAGAGTAGTCTCTACTTACTTCATCACACTTCTTAAATACTGTAATTGGTCACCTACCTACCATTCTACAGAAGAACACTGCTTTTATTTACAGTCTGAGACAAATGCTTTGCATCCTCGTGATTATAAAACAGTCTCTATAAACTTTATATAATTAATCTAGGAAGAAGGGTGTGAGACAAACGAAAATAAAGCTTGCAGCACATTGCATACTGATCATTAGGTGAGCTTGCTCTCTAACCTGCTTCCTCATTGTTGCTTGGTGCCTATTGTATTAAAATCACATAGACCCTAGATTAGCTTCCCTTAACCACTCTATAGATAACAATGTGAACATTATGAAACATTAAGTTTTCTCTTTGATATATTCTTTCAGGTCGGGCATACCAATGAAGCTACTGATGTCAACTGGTCTGATGAACCTCATCAGAAGCTGACCCACCAAAAAATGTTGTTTCCGGATGATTTTCTCTCTCTTACTCCAAGGAATCAATGACCCCAATTTTCTAGTCCCTTGCCTTCCATGATCCCCTTATAAATTCCACCCCTGAATGCCTCCAGGAGACGGATTTAAGAATCTCCCCTCATCTCCTTGCTTGGCACCCTGAGACCATTTAACTCCTTCTCTGTTGCAAACCTTGCTGTCTCTGTGTATTTGTCTCTTACTGCACACGAACCCATTGGTCCTGTAACAGTTATCTTCTTTGTTGATTCAGTGGCCTTGGACCCTGAGGAAAGAATGGTGTATTGGTTTCCTAAGACTACCATAACAAAGTGCTAAAAATTTGGGGGCTCAACACAACAAAAATTTGTTTTCTCACAGTACTGGACAGTAGAAATCTGAATGATGGTGTCAGGAGGTTCATGCTCTCTCTAACTACTCTACCTGGGAATTCTCATTTTTTGCATCTTCTGCCTTCTAATGTTTGCTGGTGATCCCTAATGTTATTTTGACTTGTAGATGCATCATTGTAGTCACATGATAATCTTGTTCCTGCGTGATTTCACATTGACTTTTCTCTGTGTCAAAGTTTCACCTTTTTAGGCTGGGCTCAGTGGCTCACACCTGTAATCCCAGCACTTTGTGAGGCCAAGGTAGTCAGATCCCTTGAGGTCAGGAGTTCAAGACCACCCTGGCCAACATGGCAAAACTTCTTCTGTACTAAAAATACAAAAGTTAGCTGGGCAAGTTGTGCATGCCTGTAATCCCAGCTACTTGGGTAGCTGAGGCAGATGAATCACTTGAACTCAGGAGGTGGAGGTTGCAATGAGCTGAGATTGTGCCACTGCACTCCAGCCTGGGTGACAAAGTGAGACTCTGTCTCTAAACAAAAAAATAATAAAATAATAAAATGAAATAATGAATTTCACCTTTTTAAAAAGACAGAGATCATATTGGAGTTGAACTCACTCTAACTGCATAATTTTAACTTGATTACCTCTGAAAAGAGACTCTATTTACAAATAAGGTTACATTTGGAGGTACTTGGGGTTTTAACTCTAAATATATCTTTCTTGGGAGATGTTAGTCAACCCATAAGAGATGCTTTACTCAACGATGAAGCCCCTGCTGTGTCTGAATGAACAGGAAATTCAGATGTTTAGTGTGATGAGTGGAATGATTAATCCTGATTATTAAGGTATGTGCTGTGTGAGGTGTGCCCTAAGACCTGCCTGGCCTATGAATAAAAGTAAATAGAAAAGTGCAGGCAGGACCAGTAGGGTATCATACACCTAAAGAGTGAAATTTTGGGTCACAATAAAGGTATTCTTCATTTAGGATATTAGCTGAGCACCAAAGTAACTTGAGATTGCTTCAGTCTGTAATGGAGGACAAATGGGTTAGATTGGAGACTAATTCAATTAGCTCAAAATCTAATTTCCAAGATTCTCTTGCAGCTAGAACGTTCTTGGTACCTCCTTTCTATCCGTGAGATTTATTCACACATCAGGCTTGGAGAAGGAAGAAAGCATCTGTAAGTGGTGGCCATCTGGAAGAAATCAAATTTACCAAGCAAGGGGAAAAAGCAACTGGTTCTTCTGAGACATCTTCAGGGAAGTACCTGGGTTTTGGTGCCTAGTGTTAGAGATGCTAAGCAGCAGTTGGAAGTAACAGTCCTTTGTTTTGTTGGAAATTGCTTTTCCTGAATGCATTATAACTTGTTGCTTTGTTCTTGGCTCTGATATAACCACACCCAGGTCTTTGGATCTCCTGGAGACTCCACAAGTTTCCTACATTCTAATTAAAAAAAACAAAATTCTGGTGCTTCCAGCAAGTACTGCTACTAATAAAATGTATTGGGAACTTTACCATGTTTTCATTCAGTATCATATTTGGATCTAACTTAATTTAGGGAATCGGCCTGTTGTTTCCTAACTTACTGATGAAAATTGTCATGGAGTAACTCAGGCAGAAAAAAGTAGCATTTTCTGTTGAAGGGTTTCTTGATCTAGGCACTAGCAATATTTTAGGTGTATAACTCTTTGTTGTGACAGACTGCTCTGTGTATTGTAGGTTGTTTAGAAGCATCCCTAGCCTCTCCCTACTTGAATATACAGTAGCACCTCTCTCTCCCAGTCGTGGCAATCTAAAATGAAATGTCTGCAGACATTATCAAGCGTCCCCTGTGGAACAAAATTGCCCCAGGCACAAACCACTATTCTAGTGGAATAATTACAGCTAGAATTATTGAGAACCAAGTGCCTGGTAATTATCTAAGCATTTCACATGTAATAATGCATTTAATCTTTAAAACAGCCATTTGAAGAAAATACAATTTTCCCCATTTTACATATAAGAATTCATGCCTGGAGTGTTTAATTCACTTTCACAAGTAATAGATGTAGGAGTATATCTCGACATATACCTAATCTAGAGTAGATGCTCTTATTTACCACACTATATCCCCCTCAATGCTGTAATGTTGTGTTGGTATTCATGATTGTCTATAAGTCTTAAAACTCCTGATGATCTTGAGATGGAGGATCACCATTTGATTCTGAAATGAAACTTAAAATAGTTTAAGATATTTTATCTTTATACCATATAATTTGACAATCTAAAAGTAAGATTTCATCTTACTTTTCAAAGCATCCTCTATTTTGCCTGTAGGTGTTTTTCTAAAACATAATTCTTATCTAGCAACTCTCCCAAATTCTCTTAATGTTTTCCTTCAACTACAGACAAAGTCTCCATTCTTTAGCATTATGTAAATGGAATTTTACAATAACTTATATATCCAAGCTGACATTCTGCTACTTTTGTGTCATGAGCACAAGCTAAGCACCAGCCATACAAAACTTCCCACTATTTTGGAGAATACCTCAAGCTGTGCCAACATATAAGTAATTCTCTCTGTCTAGAATAGCTTCTTTTGTCTTCTGTTCCTGGAGATATATTCATCCTACAGGCTTTGTTCCAATGCTATCTACTTGTTAAGAGCTGTACATCTCCATTACTTAGCAGCAAATTTAATCTCCTGGTTTCCATGGCATGTTTACATACCTCTATAAGAGCATTTGTTATATTCAACTGTAAATATTAGACTTTACATATTTTTTCCACCTGGACATTATGAGCTAATTGAGGGCTACACTCTACCTTTTTCTGTGTGCTCCCATCACTGGGCATAGTGCCTGACCCGTAGCAGGTAAAAAAAAAAAAAAAAAAAAAAAAAAAAAAAAAAATATATATATATATATATATATATATATATATATATTAGATTAATAAATGAAGTCCCCACAAGTTCTGTGCAGCCATAGCAGTGCAAATGGAAGGAATCCTCATGACTCCAGTAATCCTCATGATGTGTTTAAAGAGATGATTGACCACTCACAGCTTGTCCATCTCTCACACCTGCCTTTTTGCCCCTGAACACTTAAAAAGCTTCAGGATTTCCTGTGTTTTACCTGCCCATTGATAAGGTTTTACCCAGGCCCCAAGCTAGCTTGATAATGTAATCAACAGGTGTTAAGGTTTTTCCAATTTAATAGCTCCAAGTAATGAATTATGTAAAATTCTAAATATTTATCTATACAAATCTATGAAATGATACCCCTACTATTCAAATTATTTGGATTATTTGTATATGATCATTCATTTGAAGTCTAGTATACTTATATAAATTAATGCTCTCTTAAAATTACATATAAAAATATTAGTTTGTTACTATGTCATTAAAACAAACAGAATTGATGATGCTTTGTGGGAAAAAAAAAAATGTCCTGGACTAGAAATTTGAAGACTAACTCCTAGTGCCAGCTGCCTCGGAAACTATTTGTGAGAGGCACCTTGAGAATGACACAAAGGTTATCTGACTCATTATGTCCTTAAAAATTAGAAATAGTTGTCTTGGTCCCTAAACATCATGGTTAAGAGAATAATTATTTATGAAACATGAAAGTGCCAAAAATGCAAACAATACAAATACGAGGTATTTTTATTAAAAGCATTTTTTTTCAAAAAACGTAACTTCTTACACCCATGCCAATGTTTGTGGCTTATTCTCTTTGGTGTCAATTGCTAAAACAATCACTGATGTGTGATAAAGTGTTTATATATTATCAGTAATGTCACCTTAAAAGGGTGACATTGAGGTTTAAAGAAACCACCACATACATTACTCAAGGGAGGAGCTGCTAATTAGCTAAGCTAAACAGGGATTTCTTTCAACTTTTATTTTAGAAGTGCATTTTAGTAATCATTTCCATTTCAAAGTTACCGACTTTCCTTTGCAGTGCTTTTCTGTGTGTGTGCATGTGATTACAAAATTTAAAATAAAATTGGGTTGTATTAAAATACTTGCTCTGTCTTCCTTTTGCTACTGGACATGACAATTTCATTGTGCTTTGCTTTTGTTTTTGCCCAATTATCTAATAAAACAAAAATGAAAAGAAGTGATTACTATCACCTACACATCTGAAGGTGCTTTTAGAAAATTGGACTGGTTCTTGCAAAAAGAATGGGTGAACTGTTGCCCTGAAGCCTTTCCGAGGGCAGAGGTAGATTTTGGAAGTTATGCATCATTCATTCATTCACTCACTTATTAAACATGTATTTATTGTGAATGTTCTAAATATACCACAAATCCTTTATATAAGGAATTAAAAAACTTATTATCAATTGTTTTATATTACATTTCAGGAAGCCAATATTATGTATAATTTTCCCAGTAAGCTTGCATTAAACTCTCTTCCCATTAACTTTGGATTTTTGAAGATTAAAAAATCTTAAAAGATTAAAAAGTTTTCATAAGAAAATTCTTATATATATGGAATTTATTAATAAAACTCTGTTTGCTTCATATGGTAACTCCCCTGTTCAAATAGTTCATATGAGTGTATTAAAGATACTGAAATTATTTACTGTTTCCTCCAATTTTTTTGAAAGACACTACATATTTGTATGCTCATTATTAAGAACTCATTTCTTTACACACTTCCCAGGAGCACACAGAGATTTAAACCATGCTCTGGGGATAGGGCCATTGCAGCCCAATATGGAAGTTCGTCCATAGGTGGTCCTGGCCTCCTGCCACTCCCATTCCCCAAAGCTCTATGTTGCATGGGCAAATCCCAGGGTGCCAAGGACTGTAGGTACAAAACAAAACAAGACAGACATCAGTAGTCATTTCTGAATACTATTTCTGCCATATTCTATTATTGGCTCCTGTTTGTCTACTCATTCAAAATATGATATTTGTTCAATCTCTAGAAACTTATCTTGTACTCTGTGTATCTTTTTATAAAGTGATTTTTATAAATATTTAGAGTGATCTGTTAGACATAGTAGTTTATAATTTATCACAAGGAATGTGCTTCCTTCTTATATGATGCTATTCAGAAGAATCAATTTAAAATTTTTAATAAAAATAATGAACAAACTGCAAGTGTACAACTTTGTGAATTTTCAGAAAGTGATCACACCAGAATAGCCATCCCCCAGAGGAGTGATCAGTCTCATTAAATGCACCCAGTGCCCCATCCATTCCAGACACTATTCGATCTCTTCTCCCCAAATATGAGGTCTCCTCTTCCCATAAATTGCATTTACCTGGCTTTGCACTTTGTTAATGGAATCACACTGTGCATTTTATTATGTCTTATTTATTTGCTCAACATTATAATTATGTTTGATCCAAGGTATTGCAAATAGTAGTAGTTCGTTCATTTCCATTGCTATAGGTAGCATTCTGTTGTAAGAATATTCGACCATTATTTTTACCCATTCTGTTTGTTTTCTTTTTTTTTTAATTAATTAATTTATTTTTTTTATTATATTTTAAGTTCTAGGGTACATGTGCATAACGTGCAGGTTTGTTACATATGTAAACTTATGCCATGTTGGTGTGCTGCACCCATCAACTCGTCAGCACCCATCAATTCATCATTTATATCATGTATAACTCCCCAATGCACTCCCTCCCTCCTCCCCCCTCCCCATAATAGGCCCCAGTGCGTGATGTTCCCCTTCCCGAGTCCAAGTGATCTCATTGTTCAGTTCCCACCTATGAGTGAGAACATGCGGTGTTTGGTTTTCTCTTCTTGTGATAGTTTGCTAAGAATGATGGTTTCCAGCTGCATCCATGTCCCTACAAAGGACGCAAACTCATCCTTTTTTATGGCTGCATAGTATTCCATGGTGTATATGTGCCACATTTTCTTAATCCAGTCTGTCACAGATGGACATTTGGGTTGATTCAAGGCTGGTTCAACATTCGCAAATCAATAAACGTAATCCAGCATATAAACAGAACCAAAGACAAGAACCACATGATTGTCTCAATAGATGCAGAAAAGGCTTTTGACAAAATTCAACAGCCCTTCATGCTAAAAACGCTCAATACATTCGGTATTGATGGAACGTACCTCAAAATAATAAGAGCTACTTATGACAAACCCACAGCTAATATCATACTGAATGGGCAACAACTGGAAAAATTCCCTTTGAAAACTGGCACAAGACAGGGATGCCCTCTCTCACCACTCCTATTCAACATAGTGTTGGAAGTTCTGGCTAGGGCAATCAGGCAAGAGAAAGAAATCAAGGGTATCCAGTTAGGAAAAGAAGAAGTCAAATTGTCCCTGTTTGCAGATGACATGATTGTATATTTAGAAAACCCCATCGTCTCAGCCCAAAATCTCCTTAAGCTGATAAGCAACTTCAGCAAAGTCTCAGGATACAAAATTAATGTGCAAAAATCACAAGCATTCTGTTTGTTTTCAAATGTTTGCTATTATGAACAATGCTGCTCTAAAAGTCTTGATACTCATGTGTTAGCACATATTTGTACAAATATCTGTGGTAGAATACACTTAAGTATGAAATGCTGGGTAATTGGGTATGACACGTTCAGCTTTAGAAGATACTGAGAGTTTCCCCAAGTAATTGTACAAATAGGCTCTCCACCAGCAGTTTAAAAAATTTTCGACTGTTCCATAGGACTTCTGTTTACTCCACTTGTTATTGTGTATAAATTAGCAGTTCTTTTGGTTGTATAGTCATATCACGTTGTTGTTTTAATTTGTATTTTCTAAATAAATTATTAGGCTAAGAATGTCTTAATATATTTTTATGTCTTTTCAAGTATTTGAAAATCTTTTTTTTTAAAGTGTCTATTCAAATAGTTTCCTCATGTTTTCTATTAGATTGTATGAATCTGTCTTATTTTATTGATTTGTACATCTTCCTTATACATCAGTAGTTCTCAATTGTGTTTGATTTTATCCCCCATACCACATTTGTCAGTGTCTGAAGATAATTTTGTTTGTCAGGACTGGAAGGGTGCTATGAGCATCCAATGAGCAGGGGCCAGGCATGCTGGGATTCTAAATACACAACGTAGCCCACAAACTACAAAGAACATCTGGTTAAAAATGTCCATAGTGTCAAGGTTGAGAAACTCTGAAATTCTTGTGTGTGTATAATTAAAATATAACATATACTGTATTATATTTAGCAAAATATATCATATCTTCCTCTTAGGGATTTGCTTTTCACTCGTAATTATTTGTTTATTGGATAGAAGTTCTTCAATTTAGGGTAATATGTTTTGTTGTTAATAGTTAATATTCTCAGTGTTTATTGAAAAGATCTTTGCCTACTACAAGATCATGAAGATACTGTCCTTCGTATCTCCTAGTGTTGCATGAATGCAGTAGCAACTAGTCATGTGTGCTTTCTAAGCACTTGAAATAAGGCTATTCAAATCTGAGAAGTGATGTAAGTGGAAAATATACACCAGATTTCAAATAATTGGTTTGAAAACAAGAATGTAACATATCTCATTTTTTTTATATTGACTAAATGTTGAAATGATAATATCATGTACATCTAACATTGGATACATTGTATGATAAAATCAATTTCATGTGTGGGTCACATATTTCTATTGGATGGTGCTTTCTATAAGTTGTATTGATTTACATTTTACATTTAATCAACAAAATGCTTTTAGCTAATTTTTTATATGGTGTTAAGCAGGAGTCAATATCTATTTTATACCATAGGATAATTCAGTTGACCCATATGTTAAAAGGTACATTCTTTCTCTACAGTGCTTCTATGGATCCTTTATACTTACTCAAGTGATCTAATATGAGATGGACCTTTTTGAGCTCTTTATTCTGTTCCAAGAACCTATTTCGTATTCTGACCTTTTACTCTCTCTTTTAGCATCTTTTGATATGTGGTGGTCAGACCCTCTCAATTCTGTTATTTTGGGCCAGTTCCACTTCCATTTATTTATTTATTTATTTATTTACCTTTAAAGACAGAGTCTTGCTGTGTCAACCAGCCTGGAGTGCAGTGGCATGATCATAGCTCACTGCAGTCTCAACCTCTTGGGCTCAAGTGATCCTCCTCCCTCAGATTCCTGAGTAGCTGGAACTATAGGCATGTGCCACAATCCTGGCTAACTTTTAAAAAGTTGTTTTAGAGACAAGGTAACACTTTTTTGCCTAGGCTAGTCTTGAACTCTTTGCCTCAAGTGATCTTCCCACCTTGGCCTCCCAAAGTGCTGGGATTACAGACATAAGCCACAATGATCAGCCTTCACATAAAATTTTCAAAATTTCAAAAATAGTCCTGCTGAGGTTCTAATTGGAATGAATTTAATATGTATGTGGAGATAATTATCAACATATAATCATATTGAGTCTTCTACATCAAACATTCCATATCCCCTCCCATTTATTTAGTTCATTAATTTCTTATAGTAATGTGATATGTGTAAAGTGCTTGAAATTTCCTGGTAAATACAGTCCTGGGTTATTGATGATTTGTCACACTAAAGACAATTGTATTATGTTTTGAAATTAATTTGCTAAGTGTTATTGATATATAATTATTCATCGACCTTTTATCAGGTAATCTTGCTAAATTAGCTTATTAGTTACAAAATTATCTTTTATCAGGTAATCTTGCTAAATTATCTTATTAGTTACAAAAAATAGCTTATCTGTTGATTCTTTGTGATTTTTCCAAGTAGATAAACATAATTTCTGCAAATAATTACAACTGAATTTTCTTGTTTTTTTATATTTCTTATTCTCATTTATTGACTTGTTGCTCAGAGTAAGAAACTCAATACAATGTTGAAAATGAATGACAGCAACTATTCTTGTCTCATTTTTTATCTCATTACATAGGCTTTCAATATTTTATGGATATCCAAATGTTTTCTGTAGTTTTTGTTATTTTTCTGTTTTTGACTTTTTGTTACTCTTTACAAATAATGTTTCTACTATTCAAAACTCGTTATAATTTTTATCAAGGAGGGAGTTTCACATGATCAAAAGCTTTACATGTATCTGTTAAAGTGAGCATAATTTTGTGTTTTTAATCTCTTAATGTGGTGAAATAAATTGGTTTTGAATATCTATGCATCCTTGGATTACTTATATGAATCCAAATTAATAATGATATATTTCCCTTGTGTAGCTCTATAGGTTAAATATTTTATTTCTTTTTAATATATTTTTACATCAATATGTATGAGGAACATAAGAGGTTTATAGTTTCGCTTTCTTTAATATTTAATATTCTGATGGACAATATATTTCCAGATGTAAGATCTTGTCATCTGCGAAGAGGGGCAATATGGTTTTATCTTTTTCAATTTGAATGTCTTTTATTTCATTTTCTTTTCTGATTGCTCTGGCTGTTGAATTGGAGTGGTGAAAGAAGAACCCGTGTCTTATTCCAGTTCTGAAAACAAAAGGCTTTCAAATTTTCCCTATTCACTCTGAACTTTATTATTTTGAGGTATCATCTTTTTCCACCTAGTGTGGCAGGAGTTTTGGTTTTTTATCATGAAGGTGTTAGATTTTGTCAAATATTTCCTCTACATCTATTAAGATAATCATATATTTTGTCCTTTATTCTGTTGATGTAATGCACCACATATATTGATTTTTGTTTGCTGAACTATTCTGGCATCTCTTATGTAAAACCCACTTGATTGTGGTACATTATCTTTCTGATGTGCTCTTGGATTGAGTTGACTAGCATTTTGTTGAGGATTTTTGCATCCGTTTTCATCAGGGATATTGGCCTGCAGTTTTCTGTTGTGTTGTTTCATTGTCTGGTTCTGATATCAAGGTAATGCTGACCTTGTTAGCACAAAAGCAACTATGGTTTTAAAAGTAATGCCAAAAACTGCAATTATTTTTGCACAAACTTAGTGGAAGGAGTTAGGGAAATTTCCCTCCTCTTCAATATTTTGGAAAAGTTTGAGGAGAATTAGTAGCAGTTCTTCTTTATACAATTAGTAATATTCAACCATGAACCTATCCAATTCAGCACTTTCCTTTGTTGTAAGACTTTTTATTATTGAATCAATATCATTATTTGTTATTGGACTGTTCAGGTTTTATATTTCTTTCTGATCCAATCTTGGTAGGTTGTAACTTTCCCAGAATTCACTCATTTCCTCTAGGTTTTCCAGTGTACTAGCATATAGTTGTTCATATTAATCTGTGATAATGTTTGTATTTCTGTGGTATCACTTGTAATGCCTCTTTTTTTTTTTTCATTTCAGATTGTGTGTATTTGGGTCTTCTTTCTTCTTTTCTTGGTTAGTCTAGTTAGTGGATCACCAATTCACTTATCTTTTAGAGGAACTAATATATCATTTTGTTGATTATTTGTACTGTTTTGTCTCCATTTTTATTTCCACTCTCATATTTATTATTATTATTATTGCTAATTTGAGGTTTGGTTTGTAGCTTTTCTAGTTTTTGGAGGTATATTGCTAGATAGTTTACTTTAAAACTTTCTGGCTTTTCTTGATGTAGGAGTTTATTGATATTGGAGGAGCACAGGAAATTTTACTACAAAATATGGCTGCCTGGTAAAATTAATATGGATATCTACCCTTTGAGATTGACAGACCTTAGAACAGACTTTTCTCTTATCTACATAAAGGCTGGAAAGATCAATCAAGAAAAACAATGGTTTTTATTTCCTCTCCATATTGTCTCATTTTCTATTGTAGGAAAGAATATCAAGAATGTAACCAGATAAGGTCCATTGGTTTTTACTAAATAATGAGTCTCTCAGGCTCATTCAGTTTCCAAAGAGAACCATATACAAGTAAATCTCTGTTCTCTCCATTCATTTATTCTCCAGAGTAATCATTTGTTGACTCTCTACAGATTTGGTGATATTTCCTATTTCCCTCCTACCCTCTGAAATGGGGTTGTGTAACTATTTATGAAAGATAATTTTGTTGGAATAGTATCTTTGGGTGACAAATTTTTGTCTCTAGCACTTTGAAAATATCCTCCCATTCTCTCTGGGCCTATAAGATTTCTACTGAGAAAGCCGCTGTCAGTCAGATAAGGGCTCCTTTATATCTGACTAGATGCTTTGTTCTTGCTGTTTTTAGAATTTTCTCTTTTCCATTGACTTTAGACTGTTGGACTATAATGTGGCACGAAGAAGACCTTTTTGCTTTCTATCTATTTGGGGATGAATGGCTGAACTTCCAGTATCTGAATGTTTAAATTCTTTTGGTAGACTTAGAAAATTTCCATTGATTATGTTATTGCATAGATTTTTTAAAAACTGTTTCATTATCTTTTTGCCTTCTGGAATATTGAGAAATAAATGGTGTTCCATATATCACAAAGACTTTGTTTATACTTAAAACTTTTTCCTTCTGTTCAATTTTATTTTATTTTATTTTATTTTATTTTATTTTATTTTATTTTAAGTTCTGGAATACACATGCAGGGCATTCAGATTTGTTACATAAGTAAACTTGTGCCATGGTGGTTTGCTGCACCTATAAGCCCATCATTTAGGTATTAAGCCCCACATTCATGAGCTATTTATCCTGATGCTCTTCTTCCCACCACCACTACGACAGGCCCCAGTGTGTGTTGCTTCCCTCCTTGTGTCCATGTGTTGTCATTTTCAGCTCCTGTTTATAAATGAGAACATGTGCTGTTTGGTTTTCTGTTCCTGTGTTAGTTTGCTGAGAATAATGGCTTCCGGCTCCATCCATGTACCTGCAAAGGACATGATCTCATTTTTTATAACTGCATAATATTTCATGGGTTATATATGCCACATTTTTTTATCCAGCGTATAACTGATGGGCATTTTGATTGATTCCATGTCTTTGCTATTGTGAATAATGCTGCAATGAACATATGAGTATACGTATATTTGTAATAGAAGGATTTATATTCCTTTGGATATATACCCAGTAATGGGATTGCTGGATCAAATGGTATTTCTGGTTCTAGATATTTGAGGAATTGACACACAGCCTTTCACAATGGTTGAACTAATTTACATTCCCACCAACAGTGTAAAAGTGTTTTTATTTCTCCACACCCAAACCAGGATCTGCTGTTTCTTGACTTACAAATAATGGCCATTCTGACTGTCATGAGATGGTATCTCATTGTGGTTTTGATTTGTATTTCTCTAACGATCAGTGATGTTGATCTCTTTTTTCATATGTTTGTTGGCCACATGAATGTCTTCTTTTGAGAAGTGTCTGTTCGTGTCATTTGCCCACTCTTTTATGGAGTTGTTTGTTTTTTCTTATACATTTGTTTAAGTTCCTTGCAGATTCTGGATATTAGACCTTTGTCAAATGGAAAGATTGCAAAAATTTTCTCTCATTCTATAAGTTGTCTGTTCACTCTGATGATGGTTTCTTCTGCTGTGCAGAAGCTCTTTAGTTTAACTAGGTGCCATTTGTCAATTTTAGCTTTTGGTGAATTGCTTTTGAGGCTTTTGTCATGAAATCTTTGTCTGTGACTATGTCCTGAATGGTATTGCCTAGACTTCTAGGGTTTTTATAGTTTGGGTTTTACATTTAAGCCTTTAATCCATCCTGAGTTAATCTTTGTATAAGGTGTAAGGAAGGGGTCCAATTTCAATTTTCTGTACATGGCTAGCCATTTTTACCAGAACCATTTATTAAATAGGGAATCCTTTCCTCACTGCTTGTTTTTGTCAGGTTTCCCAAAAATCAGATGGTTTTAGATGTGTGGGCTTACTTCTGAGTTCTTTATTCTGTTCCATTGGTCTATGTGTCTGCTTTTGTGCTAGTACCATGCTGTTTTGGTTACTGTAGTCTTACAGTATAGTTTGAAGTCAGATAGTGTGATGCCTCTAGCTTTGTTCTTTTTGCATAGGATTGTTTTGACTATATGTGCTCTTTTATGCTTCCATATGAATTTTGAAGTAGTTTTTTTTTTTTTTTTCCTAATTCTGTAAAGAATGTCAATGGTAGTTTAGTGGGAATAGCATTGAATCTATAAATTACTTTGGGCAGTATGACCATTTTTCATAATATTTGTTCTTCCCATCCACAAGCGTGAAATGTTTTTCCATTTGTGTCCTCTCTTATTTCCTTAAGAAGTGATTTGTAGTTCTCCTTGAAGAGGTCTTTCACATCCCTTGTTAGCCATATTCCTATATATTTTATTCTCTCCATAGCATTTGTGAATGGGAGTTCATTCATGATTTGGCTACCTGCTTGTCTATTGTTGATGTATAGGAATGCTTGTGAATTTTGCATATAGATTTTGTGTTCTGAGACACTGCTGAAGTTGCTTATAGCTTAAGGAGCTTTTGGACTTAGACAATAGGTTTTCTAGATACAGAATTGTGTTGTCTGCAAAGAGACATGGTTTCATTTCCTCCCTTCTTATTTGAACACCCTTTATTTCTTTATCTTGCCCTGGCCTAAACTTCTAATACTATTTTGAATAACAGTGGGGACAGAGGTCATCCTTATCTAGTGCTGCTTTTCAAGGGGAATGCTTCCAGCTGTTAACCATTCAGTGTGATGTTGGCTGTGTGTTTGTCATAACTGGCTGTTATATTTTGAGATATGTTCCATCAACACCTAGTTCATTGAGAGTTTTTAACATGAAGGGATGTTGAATTTTATCAAAGGCCTTTTCTGTGTTTATTGAGATAATCATGGGGTTTTTGTCTTTAGTTCTGTTTATGCGAAACATTACATTTATTGATTTGTGTATATTGAGCCAGCCTTGTATTAAAGGGATGAAGCCTACTTGTTCATGGCAAATAAGCTTTTTGATGTGCTGCTGAATTTGATTTGTCAGTATTTTATTAGGATTTTCACCTTTATGTTCATCAGGAAGACAGGCCTGAAGATTTCTTTTTCTTTTTCTTTTTTTTTTTTTTTTTTTTTTTTTTTTTTTTCTGAATCTCCACCAAATTTTGGTATCAGGATGATGCTGGCCTCGTAAAGTGAGTTAGGAAGAAGTTCCTCCTTTCCAATTGTTTGGAATAGTTTCAGAAGGAGTGGTACCAAATTCTCTTTGTACTTCTTGTAGAATTCAGCTGTAAATCTCTCTGGTCCCGGGCTTTTTTTTTGTTGTTGGTAGGCTATTTGTTACTGTTCCAATTTGAGAACTTGTTATTGGTCTATTCAAAAACTTGACTTTTTTGTGGTTTAGTCTTGAAAGGATGTATGTGTACAGGAATTTATCCATTTCTTCTAAATTTTTAGTTTATTTGCATAGAGGCGTGTTGTATTAGTCTGTTTTCACACTGCTAGTAAAGAAATACCTGAGACTGGGCAATTTACAAAAGAAAGAGGTTTATTGGACTTATAGTTCCACATGGCTGAGGAGGTCCCACAATCATGGCAGAAGGCAAGGAGGGACAAGTCATATTTTATGTAGATGGCAGCAAGCAATGAGAGAATTTGTGCAGGGAGACTCCCATTTTTAAAGCCATCAGATCATGAGACTTAGTCACTATCATGAGTATAGCATGGGAAAGACTTGTCTCTTTAATTCAATTACCTCTCACCGGGTCCTCCCACAACATGTGGGAAGTGAAGATGAGATTTGGTTGGGGACACACTCAAACCATATAATGCCTCCCCTGTTCCCTTCCAAATCTCATGTCTTCTCATTTCAAAACCAGTCGTGTCTTCCCAACAGTCCCCCAAAGTTTTAACTCATTTAAGCATTAACTCAAAAGTCCACAGTCCAAAGTCTCATCCTAGATAAGGCAAGTCCCTTCCCCCTATAAGCCGGTAAAATCAAAAGCAGGTTAGTTACTTCCTAGATACGATGGGGGATACAGGCAATTGGTAAATACAGACATTCCAAATGGGAGAAGTTTGCCAAAACTAAAGAGTTACAGCCCCATGCAAGTCAAAAATCCAGCAAGGCAGTCAAATCTTAAAGTTCCAAAATGGTCTACTTGATTCCATGTCTCAAATCCAGATGATGCCGATGTAAGAGGTGGGTTCCCATGGTCTGGGATAGCTTTGTCCCTGTGGCTTTGCAGGGTACAGCCTCCCTCATGGCTGCCTTCACAGATTAGTATTGAGTGTCTGCGTCTTTTCCAGATGCACAGTGCAGGGTGTCAGCAGCTCTACCATTCTCGGGTCTGCAAGATGGTCACCCTCTTCTCACAGCTCCACCAGGTGGTGCCCCAGTATGGACTCTGTGTAGGGGCTCCAGCCCCACATTTCCCTTCTGCACTGCACTAGCAGTAGTTCTCCACTAGATCCCCATGCCAGCAGCAAATTCTGCCTGGGACATCCAGGCATTTCCATACATTTCCTGAAATCTAGAAGGAGGTTCCCAAATCCCAATTCTTGACTTCTGTTTACTGGCAAGCTCAATATCAAGTGGCCCCTGCCAACACTTGAGGCTTGCACCCTCTGAAGCCACAGCCTGAGTTCTAGATTGGCCCCTTTCAGCCATGGCTGGCGTAGCTGGGATGCAGCGCACTAAGTCCCTAGGCTGCACATAGCATGTGGACCCTGGGCCCAGCCCACAAAACCACTTTTTCCTCCTAGTCCTCCAGGCCTGTGATGAGAGTGGCTGCCATGAAGAACTCTGAGATGCGTTGGAGACATTTTCCCCATTGTCTCTGTCTTTGAGGCTGCTGACCTTTAGATGGGGTTTTTGTGGGGACATTTTTGTTAATGCTGTTGTTGTTGCTTTCTGTTTGTTTGTTTTTCTTTTAACAGTCAGGACACTCTTCTGTAGGGCTGCTGTGATTTGCTGATGGTTCACCTCAGGCCCTATTCACCTACATACCTCCCACACCTGGAGATGTCAATGAGGAGGCTGGAGAACAGCAAAGGTGGGTGCGTGCTTCTTCCTCTGAGATCTCTGTCTTTGAGGGACACCAGCCTGATGTCAGCAGGAACACTCCTGCATAAGATGTCTTGTGAATCCTGTTGGGGGATCTCACCCAGTCGGGGCACGGGATCTGGGACCCACTTAACAAAGCACTCTGGCTGTCCCTTGTTGGAGGGCATGTTCTGCACTGGGGGGACAAGCACTGGTCTGGGCTGCCTGGATTCCTGAGAACTAGTAAGGGGAAAGACTAAGTTTGTTGGTCCTTAGAGACCACATCTACCCCACTCCCTAGGGCTCAAGTCCATGGAGATTAGAGTTCTGTCACTAAGCCTCTGGCTGGAGTTGCTGAAGTGCCTGGGGGGATGGCCTGCCCAGGAGGCATGGGGCACAGTTTGGCTTAAAGAGGCAGTAAGTCTATGATCTGCCACAGCCAGTGTGCTATCCTGTGGGGAATACCTCTTAAGTCCAAACCGTTCAGTCTCCCTGGAGTCACAGGAGAAAAACAGTGGACTGGAGCTGCAGGGGTGGCTGCTGTCTTACTCCCACTGCCAGGAGTTCAGACATCTTAGGCAGCAGGCAGCTGCAGTGATGGCTGCTGTCCCTTCCCTGGGGAGCTCAGTTTTCTAAGGGAGCAGGCAGCAGCAGTGATGATGGCCTCCCCTTCCCCTGGGAGCTTGGTAGTCTTAGGCAGTCTCCAGCCAAGTGGCTGTTGATAATCTGTGTGACTCTGTGGTTGGGACCCAACATCCTGGTGGAATGAATTCATGAGTAGGATCTCCCTATCCACAGGTTGCACAGATCCATTGAAAAAGCATGGTTTCCCAGGCTGGGTAGCACAATCACTCACTGCCTCCCTTGGCTGGGGCTTGCAGCTCCCCTTACCCAGTGTGGCTCTCAGGTGGGCCATCGCATCACCCTTCTTTTCTTCATTCTCTATGGGTCATGTCAACCTACTAGTCAGTCCTGACGATAGAACACAGATATTTCAGTTGCCAGTGCAGGATTCACAGGCTATTTTGGTTCTTCTTGGTGGGAACCTGTAACAGCAGCTGTTTATAATAAGCCATTTGGCCCCTGTTTATACTTTTTAAATTATTTTTTTGATTGTTGTCTGACTTATACTTTTTATACTTTTAAAATTCTTTTTTCCTTTATTGTTGTCAGAGTGGACTTTTTCTCACTCTGTCGTCCAGGCTGCATGCAGTGCAGTGGCGCGATTCGACTCACTGCAAGCTCTGCCTCCCGGGTTCACACCATTTTCCTGCCTCAGCCTCCCGAGTAGCTGGGACTACAGGTGCCCGCCACCACACCTGGCTAATTTTTTGTAGTTTTAGTAGAGGTGGGGTTTCACCATGTTAGCCAGGATGGTCTCGATCTCCTGACCTTGTGATCCGCCCGCCTTGGCCTCCCAGAGTGCTGGGATTACAGGCATGAGCCACTGCATCTGGCCTAGACTGGGTTATTTCAAGAGACATATCTTTAAGTTCTGATGTTCTTCTACTTCATCTAACCTATCTTTAAAGCTTTCAAATGTATTTTGTATTTCATTCACAGAGTTCTTTATTCTAGAATTTCTGCTTGGTTCTTTGTTATGATATCTAACTTTTTAGTAAATTTATCATTCATATCTTGGATTGTTTTCCTGATTTACTTATATTGTTTTTCAGAATTCTTTTGAATTTCACTGAGCTTCTTTTGTATCATAATTTTGAATTCTTTTTTTGGAATTTCATGGATTTTATATTGTAATCTGTTGCTGGAACTATTAAGTTCCTTTTTAGGTATCACATTTCCTTGCTTTTTAATTTTTTTCAAATTTTCTTTTGTAGTGAAGGACTTTTTCCTGAAAATACATCAATAGTGTTGGTTGGGTAAGACCTTTTAGCTTTTATTCTGGGTGCATGAGACAGTGAAATTCCTGAATGATTTTTCAGCCATGACAGCATAAGTGGTATCTGTTATTTCCTCAGGTTGTTCAGGGTACAGTATTAGTGGAGGCTATGGTAAAATTTTAGTGTGAACAAGGATGCCAGGTGGGTCAGTTTTCAAGCCCCCATAGAGGCAGCAGTGGGTAAACATGCCTGTTTTTGTGCCCCAGGGTAGCATACACTGTCATCGATGTTAATGGAATCAGATGGACTGATTCTTGAGCCTCCAGGTAGCTTGCTCAGATGCCCTGAGTGGCCACATTCATCTAGGTTGGTGAGCAGATTCTTGGGTCCCGAGCAGTTTGCATGGTATATAGGTGATAGAAACATGGTATGTAGGTGATAGATAGCAGCAGCAGGATGATTCTCTTGGTTCCGAGTGGTGTAAACTGGTGTTGGTGGCGATGTGGTAAGGGGTTGACACCCACAGTCTCAGACATGCAGGTCTCAGGCTTGTCACTCTCAGAAGCAGCAGTACTGCACAGAGTGAGGATGCCCATCTTTCATGGGAGAGTCCATGAATGGAGGTCACACCACATGTGGGGGTACACTTACAACTAACAGCCCCAAAAAGGCAGCCATTCAGCTCTCCTGTCCCAGCCTCCTGTGGTAGCAACAGCACCAGTACCTACAGAAGTGGGAGGAGCAGGAGAGGGGGTTCCATTTCCTATCTGTGGGTCCGAGCGTAGAAGCCACTCTGCCAGTGGGAAGGGATCTCACTCTCTGTTTGCAAGGCTGAGCACAGTTTGTGCCACTGCTTGGAGAAGGGTCACTTCTCACATCCCCAAAGAGAAAGCGCTCGCCCCAGAAAGCATGTGCTTTTGTTTCCTTTGTCCTAAGTGGTGCTGCCTTTTTGGTGCGCTGAACTATCTTTTTTTTTCCTGGAGAGGAGTACTCCCTGTGGTCTACAATACTGGGGATTCCACAACACCTTTCAGTCCAGACAGCATGATGACACTGTAGTTCTTTGGGTAGGCACGAGGGGATGTCAGTGGGGGATCTCAAGTTGTGGAGATATGGGAGCTATGGTTCCTAGGGCAGGAAGCAGTCTTGTCATGGCTGTGTTCTCACATTGGTACCTTGCTGTAGCCACTTAGGTCTCAATGGGGTGAGTGACACAGTGTGAGTTCCCTGTCTGGTTCAGTGCCCTCATGGGGTCTCCAAATCATTGCCTACAGTAGTGTTTGTGTGAGTACAGGACTTCTTCCATGGTTAGGATCGCAGCAGTCCATGCTGGAGATGCGGACTGCTGAAGTTCTCTCCCTTACCTTTTCCTTACTACACTGAGCACTCCTGGGCTCCCAGTTGATCCCGATCTCAACTGAGCTGACCACTCATTTTCTTCTTCTTCTATGCCCCAAGTGTTTCCTGTGGCTTTTCTGTTGGACTCCAGTGCTCTCTCCTAGATATTCCGCTCCAGGTACAATTATCTATTCATAATTTTGATTATTCCTTTTGGACAGGGTGGGTATTGAATGTCCCTAGTCACTCATCTTTAATATTTATTATACACAATATTATATAAAAGTGTAATATTTTTATGCACTTAAATTCTCTGATGAAATGTTAATGCTATCCACTGCTAGTGGCCATACTTCTGGTTTTTCCAGTCTACCTTCAAATAATATTACTCTGCTTCATGTATCATCTAAGGACCTTGCAACATTTAGTTTCATTTCCTCCGAACTGATGTTTGTGCTTTGTTGTTATACATTTTGCTTACATCAGTGTTATAGACTCCAAAATAATTTATTTTACTTAATTATATTTTAAGGGTATTAAAAATTAAAATTTCAAAGTGTTTTATATTCATGCACATATTTACCATTCTAGACACTCTCATTCCTTGTGTAAATTCAAATTTCCATCTGGCTTCATTTTTCTTCATCTTCAGGGAGGAACTTCTCTTAACATTTCCTGTTGTATTGGTCTGCTGACAACAAATTGTATCAGATTTTGTCTGGAAAAAAGGTTTCAGAAAACCTGGATATAGAATGATAAGTGAACAAGTTTTTTGTGTTTTTCTTTCCCTTTCATCTTAGTTTAACTGACTTTCCATTGTATCCTTCACATGCACATTTTTTTCTCTGATGAGTAGTCTGTGATAATTCACATTTTTAAAAATTCTGTGCACATAAATTTATTTTTCTTCTCTAAGACATACACATCCTGTTGGATCAAAATGCATGTCTTTGTCCAATCTCTGAAAACAGCTCTGCCATATATTTAATCCTGCTTTCTAATTGTTTATCAGTGGAAGGGTATATTAGGCTGTTCCTGTATTGCTATCAAAAATATATAGACTGGGTAATTTACAAATAAAATATGTTTAATTGACTCACAGTTCTGTAAGCTATACAGGAAGCACGGTGGTGGCATTTGCTCAGCTTCTGGGGAAGCCTCAGGGAACTTTTACTCATGGCAAAAGGTGAAATGGGAGCAGGTACTTCACATGGCGAAAACAGGAACAAAAGAGGGAGTAGGGGGGAAGTGTCATACACTTTTAAATGACCAGATCTTCCAAGAACTCTCTATCACAAAGACAGTGCTAATCCATGAGAGATCCACCCTCATGATCCAAACACCTCCCACCAGGATACACTTCCAGCATTGGGGATTACAATTCAACATGAGATTTGGAGGGGGACAACTATCCAAAAGACATCAACAGCTGAACTTAGGCCCAGTATGGCATCATGGTATAAAATGAAAGTTTTGCCTTATTACTTTTAATTGGATGACAGAAACTGCATGAGGAAAGGCATGGAATCTTTTGCTGTGATCTTCCTCAAGAAGCAATTGTTTTGCAGGTCCTGGTAGTCAGTGATAGTAGGAGAAAATAACCTTAATCTTGTCAGGAACTAAAGTAATTTGCAAATCAGCTTTAGATTTTTGGGATACCATCTAATTTCTGATTATCTGGTACTTTTAGAATTTGGAATTTCAGAGGTTAAGAAAACATTTATGGACTGTTTAATAAGACCATCCACTATCAGGCTCTAAATGCTAATTTTTCCCTCCCAGATCCATAGCACCATCAACAATTCTTGTTAGGTATTTAGAATTTTATCAATAGCTTTCTGTTTGCCTTCTCTACCTCCCATACTGATCTGCCTATAAAAGGAAAAAAGTCTTTTTTTTTTTTTTTATACTTTAAGTTCTAGGGTACATGTGCAAAATGTGCAGGTTTGTTATATATGTATACATGTGCCATGTTGGTATGCTGCACCTGTTAACTCATCATTTACATTAGGTATACTTCTTAATGCTATCCCTCCCCCAGCCCCCGCACCCCACGGCAGGCCCTGGTGTATGATGTTCCCCGCACTGTGTCCAAGTGTTCTCATTGTTCAGTTCCACCTATAAGTGAGAACATGTGGTGTTTGGTTTCCTGTACTTGCGATAGTTTGCTCGAATGATGGTTTCCAGCTTCATCCATGTCCCTACAAAGGACATGAACTCATCCTTTTTTATGGCTGCATAGTATTCTGTGGTATATATGTGCCACATTTTCTTAATCCAGTCTATCATTGATGGACATTTGGGTTGGTTCCAAGTCTTTACTATTGTGAATAGTGTCGCAATAAACATACATGTGCATGTGTCTTTATAGGAGAATGATTTGTAATCCTTTGGGTATATATCCAGTAATGGGATCACTGGGTCAAATGGTATTTCTAGTTCTAGATCCTTGAGGAATCGCTACATTTCTAGTTCTAGATCCTTGAGGAATGTCTTCCACAATGGTTGAACTAGTTTACAGTCCCACCAACAGTGTAAAAGTGTTCCTATTTCTCCACATCTTCTCCAGCACCTGTGATTTCCTGACTTTTTAATGATAACCAAAATATAGTCCTGCTATATTTTGATATACTGAGACTCTGAAAATCTTCTCTGCCTCTTAGAAGCTACTATCTCTTTGACTTCTTACCTCTTTACAAATGTTACTTTTGAATTGAAATTTTTTCTGGAAGAAAATTAGTGTAAAGTGATAGAATCACCAGAACACTGCAAGATGTTCAAACACTTTGGGTGGATGGGTATATTTTAGCCCTCTTTCTTCTTATTTTCAGCAGAAAGGTCCAGAATTTCATTCATTGTAAATGTTCAAATTTAAAAGGTAAGTGGGATGCTATGGCAAACCACCATTGGCCTAAATTGAGGAGTGTTACAAGATACAGCCATATCAAATTGACACTATATCTGTTGTAAGGACTCTTATAAAGATAGGAGATTATATTAACTATAATAATAATTTGCTTTCCACTAGGAGAGAGGATTATGCATGACTACACTGTTGAATTTAAGAATGACCATCCGATATATTAATGATTAAGATATGAAAATTAAAACCTTCTCATTAGTTAATTTAACTCAATGCAGTTATCTCAAATAGTTTTTAAAATAAAATAAGTAGTTAGAAGTAAAGGAGGGAGGAAAGAAAGGCAGGGTAATACAAAGTGAAAAAAAGGAGGGAAGTTAGAGTTCTTATGTGTGCATTTTTCTTCTGTTACATTTTTCTAAATTACATTATTTATTGTTTCATTCTGTTTTTGTTTACTACATATATAGACACTTCTCTGGAATATATATATAGCAGTTAAACTCTGTTTCTCTCATTAATCAGGAGACCCTCTGGTCTGAAATTATATACGTATTTGCTTTAAAATGTGTATAAAGCAATATGCAATATATCTATGCTTTAAAATATTTTATATATGTGCTGTGTATTGTTTTTGCTTTAAAATATCTTAAAAATAATAATAATTTACTAGTTAATTTTGATTCTATTTAATTTCCATTTTGTGTTTTCATCAACAAAATTCTTCCTTGGATTCAGTCTCACCTTTAGAATGTTAATCCTGCTGAGAAAAGACATGCCTTCTTTCTTTTTCCTTTGTATTTCTAGCACCTATGCAGTGCATGGCACTTAGCAAAAACTGAGTAAATATCCATTAAGGAAAAAAATGGAATAACACTGAGTTCCACCATTTTACAAAATGCTTGAATTGTAAGACAGAAAAACATATACCTCAGGCTGATAGTGCCAGAATGAATCAGTGAAAGACGGAGAGAAAGAAAGTGAAAAAGGCAAACAATATTTTCTCAAAATTAGACCAAAATATCAAGTTCTACACCAGAGAAAATGTTTAATTATCCAGAATTGTCTTTTTAAGTTCTACTTTGTTTTAAGTTAGAAACAGAGAAACTGGTAAACATCACATTGTAAACTAATCTTTCCTTCTGAGAATAGAGTCTTAAGAGAGCAGTTACACATCACTGTGGCTTTTCTTCACTTGTGCTGGTGATGGCAAGAGGAAAAGCGACCATACTATCACTCAAGCACCTCTCTTCGTTTTTTTCTCCCTGAGGATAGGTGAAAGATATCATTGTTATAATCTCCATCCTTCATTCACTCATGCATTTTGTACTTTCTTCATTCCATCTCTGTATTCTTTATTCTAGAAAAGAAATTCTATTTACTTCTGATTTTTTTTACTATAAATATTCTAAATTTAAGGGTGGCTACACTTATGTGAAAGGATATATATTTTACTTGGCTGAGTTTACATTTACAGCGATTAAGCCAAAATATACAATCACCTTTAGTTTATCAAAATTCTGAATAAGAAAGAATTCACAGGAAAAAAGAAGTATTGTAAAATTTGTATCATCCTTCCTCAAAAATACTATTTCATAATTTTTATAAATACTTCCATGCCTTTCCCTTATGACATTATTTTATATTGCATGAAATCCCAGGAGTACTTGGTGAGGATTAAGGTCTGGTTTTCTTGTTCTTTTTACCCCTTTTTCACTTTTCATAAACTTCTGAAAAATTCTCCTGTATTACTAGTCACAGCCCAAAGGCAAACTTTGAGAATTTTTTTCAAACTTGGTTTATAGTTCAGAAAGAAATTTTGAGAGGAAACATGATATTAAAAAGAAGAAAAAGAAAGCAGAGGAAAAAGGAAAAACTGAAAATATCAGACATGTATTTAATAATTAGCAATAATTTATGAGCTAAGTACTTGCTTTAAAATATCTTGTGAAATGACAAAAACATATACCCAGTAAGTAACTAAGTTTTACAGTTTTTGTTTCCATGTGTTTTTTGCTGTTGTTTGCTTGCTATAACAAATGTATTCGCTTTTCATTTTTATCTCCCATTCTTTTTGGATTGTCACTGCTCAAATTCAAGTCCATATCATGGAGGAGTCACATTTAGAAATCATACCAAATTATAGAATTCATCTAATGCAAATGCTTTTACTTAATAGACAAAGAAACAAAAGTCTTGAGAGACCAGTCATTGTCAAAAATACACTAAGAGCTAACACTTGCAATCCAGTGCTGCCTTTACCACAAATAATAGCTTCCTAATTGAACAGCTACCTCCCTTAGAAGTTTTTTCTCCTTCCTAGCATGCATATTGCTTCCAGTTAAATCAATCATTTCATGTCTCAAGGAGTCTAGTAGCCAGTTAGACTCCTGTGGATCCCAATCTGTATGAAGAACTGCACAATCTGCCCCAAAGCTCACTTTTAACACTTATTTTCCTTTTATAAGCCCTCTACTTCAGTCAAACTTGATTTTCGCTTTCTGGGCCTTTATATAACATCATTTTTTACCTCAAATATCTTCTTATGTTTGTCAAACATTACATATGACTCAACTGGCAAAACAAGTCCTTCCACCACAGAAATTATTTATATCTAAAAACTCTATCAAGAGCACTGTGAGGAGGGTAGTTTTACTACTATACCATAAATAAGTTAATTCAAACTCAGAGATTATCGCAGCTGTCTAACACAGAGCTCCAAAGTTTAAAAATATCAGTTCAAAATTAGGTGAATTTTTTTTCTGTCTACCCCAGTATCATTGCTGAGGTAATTTAAGTTAAAATAAAGTATTGCAAAGTTTATTAATACAAGCCTGTCTTACCTGTGTCAGTACTAAAGTATGATATGAATTTAATCATTGTCTTAAAAGTTACACATACTTGTACACATAAATGCTCATGAACACATAGCAGGAGATGTCTGCAACGGAGCAGTTTCTTATATTTTAATCAGTGATTGGGCAACTTCCTCCATTATAACACTCCTCTCCAAGTGTGCTGCGGGCATAGTGAGAATTTAAAAAGTAGATTACTTGAATTGTCCTGTGCCTCTTCTCTCAGACATTGATGACACTCTTGCTGTAATTTCGATGCCATTAAATCCTACTCTGGATAAAGAGGAAAAATATAAATTTCATATTAAAAATAATATACAGGAATTAAACAAAAAAAATTTATGAGACATTAAGGATTGGTCCAATGGCTTCTCTTTTACTAGTATTTTAATTTGGTAATAATGATTTTACAAATGTTTCTTGAACTCATCAAGTTGAATGATGGCATAAACCCTATCAGGTACAGTGAAATGTTTTCTATAGATCAGTATCTCATATCGTGATCAATTTTTAAACAATAAAGTCATTAAATTTTCCAAATGTAAATCACCCATAAGGAACAATATTTGTTTGGCCTACCATTTTGGCATACAGTACAACTATAGCAACAGGAAAATACTCTGATGTTGCAGGAAGTAAGAAGCCTTCTTTCCAGGACCTGACACTTCCTGGTGGGTTTATGTTGTAAATCTGACTGGTGGAGTAGAAATTTTCAGAGTTGATGGTCTAGTCCCATTATTCTATACCTCAGCCTCTTTATATAAAAAATACCTCTAAACCTAATAGGTATAAACAGGTGCAGATGTTAGTGCCTGTCCTTATTTAGAAACTTTGCTTCTATTCATTCATTGAGTGTTCTGTATTCCTTTCAAACTTCTCTACCACAATATTAAAAGAAATACAGTCCAGCCCTGCAATTTTGGGGCCAATGACAATGTATGCTTAAGGAATTATTGAGTGAAGGGTGACATATTTTTATAAACAAAAATGTTATTTTTGCATAATTGTATTATTCATGCAAATTCTATATCAATTGGGACAATTGAAATTGTTAGTTAAGAATATCTATAAGCTCAATTTTACTGTGGAGACCTAAAAGGGACACAAATGATTTAATTATTGGATGCCAAATTGGCAAAAAATAGTCTGTGGTCATGAAATATGTTTAGGTTGCTCTCATGAAATTTTTATAATAGACCAGTATTTCTGCAGGCTTCCTCCTAAGAGAATACTGAACCCTTCTATAAGTAAGCAAGTTAATCCCACTTCTCATTGGAATAGCTACCAATTTACCTTCTTGATAAAATGAGTCACTAGCAAATAAAAGTAATCCCTCACTTGGTGTTTAGCCTGCTGGATGCTGCTCTGTTATGAGTGATTTATGATCATACATTTAAATAATCATATCGGTCTTGTTATAATATTTCATCACAGCTAACAAGAAGATACATGCAGATAAATGTATTACAACTTCTCCTCTCTTCAAGTATTTTCCTCTATTAGAAATTACACACCTCTAAAATATTAAACCACCAAATCTCTCCCCAGTGGAACTTAAAAAATAAGCCTATGTTATTATAATTTTATTTTATAATTTGCAAGAATCAAAACATTCATAGCTAATGTTTCCACAGCTACCTTCTACTAAATATAGATTGGAGTATATTTCACATAAGAGAAAAAATTAAACTTTGCCTCTTTGTAGAAGAAAATGTAACTATAAGGTCAGGAGAAATTGCTTTAGAAATCAAAATAATAAAATGAATACTTAAAGAGAAATTAGATATTCAACACTTCATATATTTTAGTAAAGTGGAAAATATTTTAAATAATTGAGATGGTAATGGCGATGATGATGGTGATGATGATGATGATGATGATGATGACAATAATAAATCATTCTGTGTGGAGAGAAGACTATCCTTGCTTTAGAACAAAGTGCTGGAGTGCTGTCACATTTCAGAAACTACACTTGAGATAATTATTCTTTTGATAAGAGAACATTAAATAAGCATCCAGAAACCACAGCAACTGTACTGATTATAAGCCATCCCTGGCACTTAGAATCAATGCTCTACAGCTTGCTCAGTCTCGATTTTGTCCTTCCCTTTTTTCCTAGGGTTCTATTTTTTTCCAGTAAGTAAAATCATGGTCAGCAGCCATGGAAAGAAAAAATAATGCTGTATTTAGAAACAGAGGTTAAGGTCAAGTCTCCACTTAACAAAGAGAAATAAAAAGCTAAAGCTCAAGCCAAGGTATCAAGTTTCTCCACTGCTTACATGGAGAAAAATGCGACAAAAGTAAGTAAAACATTGAACAATGATCTAGTTCATGCAAAAAGAATAATGTGCCAATATTTAATCAAATAACAAATGAGATTTATTGATAAGACTTATTCAGATTACATGATGATAACTCCAAATAGTAACTTCCATCTGCATTACTTATATTCAGCAGATGTGGCCAAATAACTGCATTTATTTTGGGGAAAATAATTAAGTGGAGTTAAGAATTGTATGCTACATTTATTTTACTAAATATTTGTTTTATAAATGCCAGTCTCTCGTATTATTATTTATACTCATATACTGTTTAAAAACATTGACATCAATTTGAATACTAATATTTGCAAATCACAGAACACTAAATTGACATAAACAAGAAATAATATTTTCGTAAAATAAAGTTGGAAGGTTAGCACAATTATTTCATGAAAACTCATATTCTGACAACTTTCTGTTCTGCCATCCTGGGCAAGCTGGCTTTTATCCTGATGCTCTTCTGTCTTATGGCTAAAGGATTGCTATTCAAGTATCACAGATCACAAAATAATGTGGAAGACAAAAATGTTATTTTTGCTTTAGCATTTCTTTCATTTGGGGGAGGAACTTTTCAAACAATTCATATCATACATCTCCCTGGCCACTCTTACAGCAATCATTAGCAAAAAGAAATGAGAATACCATTTAAGACTCTGACCAATTCTTCATTACTTTTCTGGGCCTAAGAAGAAACTGAAAAGCCCTGAACAGAGTATCTTTGAATTCTTCAACCAAATTACAGACTTGACAGGGAAAAAGAGGGAGTGACTGATGGGAAAGAACATTAGGGTCTGCCCCGTTCACATGATTTAAGTCCAATGATATTTAAATAAATATCTCAATCAACTTTTATATTTTTGCTTTTAAATTTTTAGTTAACGTTGGAATGTTTTTTTGCCACAAGATGTGAAATCATGTCATTTTCTTTCAAGCAAGGCTTTAATTTTCTATGAATTAATTTATCCACAAACACTGTTTCTCTCAAATTCAAGTATCAAAAATCAGGTAATTTGTATACTCTCACATAAATAAAATCACACACAAATCTATACACGTAAGACTTTTAATTTAATCACATTTTAAAGTTTGGTTTAGAAATTAGTATTAAGAAATTATCTAAAACTTAGAAATGTTATTATAAGAGATTTCAGCATATCATTTCATTATCGTACTGAAAAGCTGTTTAACAGGATCACCCAAAGAATACTTAATTTTCCAAAGGAATGTACTTTCATGTGACTTTGAAATTTACTAAAAAGTTAAGACCTCAGACCCTTCAAAGTTACATACTAACATATAGAACTTGTCTGATTTTTTTTCTCCTGCTAAATACCATCCCAAAGGTTATGGTTTTATTGCCCTGTGGGACATTAACTATCTTGTTGAACTTATGTAAAGTCTGTACTATATAATCTTTGTTTTTCTAATTCTCATTTGGATCAGATTTTTCATCTCTCTGGTTTCCTTCTTTATGTGTTGAACAAAATCTTTGAAATGTGGTCATTGTATATTTGTATGACAGTCATGTTTTACATTTTTGACAATTATACCTTGACATTACAGAGTAAACTAATGAGAATCACTGATAATGACTTTTATCTTTGTCATATGCTTCAAATATTTAGAATCACTAAACTTAGAGATGTACTAAGATATACAGGCAATCAGGTGTGACACAGGAAGCCACTTAATTCAATCAGGAAGTTTTTTGTTGTTGTTGTTGTTTTACCATGTTAAGATAGAAAACAAATATTTATAATTCTTTGTGCAAGAGTTGAATCCTATTTAGGATCTTGTCATTGTCAAAATTTCAAATAATACCTCAGCATTTTTTAAATAAATAACCATTTTTTAACTATAAATTAATTTTTAAGATGTTAACCTCCTCCACTGTAATGTAGAGTAAAAAAATAAAAGTTACCAAAGGGCGGTGGGGGGGAGCAAACGACTTGCCATTCTTCTGTCCATGTCATAGGATTTTGCTGAGCAAAATAATGTAAGGATATTTTCACTAAAAGGTGGTAAGATAATTTCATTACAAATTTCCGTTAACTTTCTTATATGAAAATTTGCTCCCAATACAGAGCTGTGCATTAAAGAAGTAATTTACTTCTTAATTTCTAATTTTTTACAAATGTAAAAACAACTTGGCTTCTTTTTAACTCATGTATGCCCTTAATTTCAAGCATTATTCGTGAGAAAATGAATTGGAAAACGTAAAATAGGTTCAGCTGTTTCATCAAGTGGTGCTCAATTTTCTAATTTCTCTCACAGACAATCAAAGCTTTTAAATAACCTGTTATTTCTTTCAGGGGTGCCAACTTGTCTATGAAAAACTTCGGATCTTTAACACGGGAATCTGCATTGTCAACCTAATAAATGCAGTCTCATAATCATGTTATTTGTATATGTTTGCTTTAAGACTTGCGAAGTTCAATTTTTATTTAACATCACTTTCCTAAAGGCAATCAGGCCAAATAAGTCAAGAAAATGACATCAAATGTTCAGAGTATTTATTTATTCTGTGTTTTAATCAGGATTATAAAATAAGAAAAAGGAATTCAAATTTTGATGAGATTTCAAAATTCATAGACATAGAGCAAAAGTAGCAAAACATCTGCAGAGTAGTGCAAAAAATATTTGTATTTTGCTTTCTCATTAACATATAAAATATAAAAAGTTAAGGAAGAATAGTAAGGAATAATTTGCAGATAAGAAATAGTGATCATGAATAAATTAAAATACTTATTTTGTCTTATAGGCTATACTTTGGTTGTAAAAATCATTGAAACAGGCCAAATTCTAATAAATTGGGAAAGTAAAATTGGAAAAAATATCCTTTGATAATTACTCACAAGTATTAAGAAGAAACTATTAAGAATGTCTTCTAAAAATAGTCATTTACATATACAGTAAAATATGTTTCTTTTTACTTAGTTTGTTAAGCACCCTCAATCTTTACCTACAAACCCTTGCATACATAGGAGGGAATGCCAGAGTAGACTCTAATGGAATTCAAAAGAGAAAATTTATGCATCTAGTCTTAAATTCAATTATAACCATGTAATCTGCTTCAAATTAGAACAGTCACATATTCAAATAAAGAGAAAAAAAGAGTTTTTTTCTAACTTTGTATCTTATACTTAATATATATCCATGTCTCACCTAATTTTTCTTCATTTAACTGGTGCTGCCAACAGCCCCAACTACAAGGTTGTTAATCCGAATACTGTCAAGGATTGTTGTTTGTTATGCTTGCCTTCTCACAGTATAATCCAGATTGCCTTACATCAGCAATAGATTTAAGAGCTCTACTTTGCAGCAGTGAATTAAAATTTGATGCTCCTTTTTTTACTTTACCGTGAACACTCCCTTCTTTTTATTCATCTTGATTTTCATAGCTATCCCCTTCTAATTCATTTATTGTGCCGCACCTGGTTTGGTCCTCAATCCCAAATAATTATAAATTTCCAAGCCAGTTGTTTAACCAAAAATTAACCCTGAAATTAGTTTCCACCCATACAGGACATTGAACAGAAATAAACTACACTGTTTTAACTCTTCTTTTTTTTAACTTGGCATCTGGATCAAAAGTCTGAGATCATTGTTTTCATTTATGTCTTTAGCTGTGGCATACTATTGAATATATTGTTGATTATATTTGCCTGGCAAAGTTGAAACCCATAATTTCTGGGGCCTATCATGGGGAGGGGGCGGGGGGAGGGATTGCATTGGGAGTTACACCTAATGTCAATGACGAGTTGATGGGTGCAGCACACCAACATGGCACAAGTATACATATGTAACAAACCTGCACGTTATGCACATGTACCCTAGAACTTAAAGCATAATAATAATAAACAGAATAATAAAATAAAGATCAGGAATACTGAAATGAATTTGCAAATGGATGCAAAAAATATATAATATTTAAATGGACATATAATTTCATGCACAATAACCACAAAATATTAAGCTAGTTAGTGTCATTATAATATCACAGACCCAGGCTTCTGATTCAAACCGAGAGTTGGTTTCAATATGCTACATTATCTGCTTATATACCCCATCTGTTGATTTTTTAGCATCTTGCAACTCAAAGTATGGCCTCCAACTAGTAGCATCTTCATCACCTTGTAGCTTTTAAGAAGTGCTGAATCTCAGGTACCACTCGAACAACTGGAATAGAATAGACATTTTAGCAAGATTGCCTTGTAAGTGGAATGAAGTTTTAAAAGCACTGTCTTAATATATTTCACATATAAGCAAGAGTAAAATTCATCTTTCTTACTTAAATTCCAGATCAGG
The DNA here is from genome assembly GCF_007565055.1 of Rhinopithecus roxellana. Taxonomy (NCBI): domain Eukaryota; kingdom Metazoa; phylum Chordata; class Mammalia; order Primates; family Cercopithecidae; genus Rhinopithecus; species Rhinopithecus roxellana. The sequence goes on from NC_044550.1 coordinate 4,066,455, forward strand.
GTACAGTAATCATTTTTCTTAGAAAAATAAGTTTCATTTTACTTCAGTAAAAAGGCTGGTTCTGTTATATAACTCTCTCATCTAAACTCTTTTGAAATTCATTTATTCATTATTCATTTATTCTCATATAATTATTAAGAACCGAATATGAGCCAGATATTATTCCAGGTTCTGGTAATTTAATAGTGATATAAAGAGAAAACCTTGCCCTTATAGAAACTACATTATGATGAGGTAGACAAACAATATACAAGATTAATAACTAAAATATACAATAGGTTACATGGTAAAAAGTACAAAAAATGATAACAAGGCAGTAAGGAAAAGTGAAGAATGTCAGAGTAAGTTTAGGATTGCAAATGTAGAGAAGGTTGTCAGAAATTTTCTTTCAAAGCATATTTTCCTTTTGATGGCCTCACTCTAATCTCCAAGTAGAAAATATCCAAGCCTAAACTTTAGCCTTAACTTCCCCATGGTGTTCTGGCTTCAAACACATAACAATCTTTCGATAGATTCCCTAAAAATTTAACATCATAGATATATTATTATAAAATTAATAATCTGATGTCTTTTGAGGACTCCTTTGACCATAATATTCTTTCCTCAATCCCTTCCAAAACCTATGACTGGGGAAACCCTAAGCTTCATCAATTTGTGCAAATTCACAAACACTCATTCTCACAGGATCTCTTTCTTTTCAGGGTTCCTTCAGGGCTTTGTCTTTGTGGTCTAAACAACTCTAAAGTTCAACTCTTTTTCAAATTTTGCAAAACATCATCTTAAAAGCATTAATGAGCAATGTAAATGTAATAAAAGATTCTGTAACAGAGATAGAAAAGAATGTTTGCATTAAAGTCATAGGTTGGGTTTCCCAAAATTGAGATTGCCTTACAGGGGGTTGATTGGAGAGTGCTATCAGGAAACACACCATAAAGGCTATGACAGTGCAGAACTGAAAAAAGGAAGAAGTTGAATTGTGATGATTAGGTTGCAAAAAGGACCTCAAGAAACTGGAGCGGAGGGAGTTCTGAAGTTCAGATGGCCTTCTGGAGATACTCATAAGTGCAGCAAGTCTTCAACACTGCTGTTTTAAACAGTCACCCTCCTCTATCTTTGCTATGGAATCTTCTATAAAATTTGTTGTCATGGTATCACCTATTTGTGTCAGGTCCTCCAAGAAAAAGACACCAAGGTAGAATTAGCCATTTGCCATATACTTAAAATGGCAATATTTGTGAGGGAAATTGGGAAAGAGTAAGAAGGAAGCTGGCAATGCTATGAGACTTTGATGAAGATCTAATCCCAGGTAAATGAGAGAGAAGAAGAAAGATTGGGTGGAAGCATCTCAGATTCAACACAATTATAATAGAGACTGGCAAGGCTGTCAGGGAGTCCTTGAATCAAAGTTGCTTGTCCGATGAGTCCTCTACCTCCTATGAATAGATTTACCTTAGTATTCTTTACTTGGTAAATTACTGGCTGGGAATAGTCCATGGGAAGCATGGATTTAATTTCAGAGCTCAGACAACTAAATGCACCTGCATGGATCTGCAAGGCATATTCTTATAACTGCCACAATGAAGTGCTAGAGTTGCTGTTCCAAGATCAGGGCATGGAGGCGTGAGCCTGGAATGTGAGAGATTCACTGAGATATCCCCTAGTGCTTCTTTGTCTGTGATGAGAGTAACTGAGCATTTGTAACAATCATGGACTGAGAACACCTAAGTACTGAGAGGCGTAGAAACCTCAGGAATGAAGATCTGTGCCCACGAGGCAATGGACCTAGACAGTAACAATGCCCACTAAGATGATTGGTCTCCGAAACAGGAAATAGAGAAAGAAGATGTTGAATATAGTTAAATATAGATTATGGCCTCTAATCTGTAGCAGCAGATAGATTTCACTAACATTCTTAATTTAAGCTCTTATTTTAGATACTGAGTACAGCCACTATTTTGAAATGCCAGTGACAGAGTGGAAACTGTATTGGATATAAGCACATCCGAGCAATGCAAGAGGTAGATAGTAGCCAACACTATTGATAAAGCACTCCGTATTTCCTTGGCTTACCTGTGTCTTCACTTGCAACTGTGGAGAAAAAATGTCCATGTCTCAGTAGGACTATGCAGAATCATATTCAACACAGTTTGTCAGAGGGTACTCAGCGGAAGACAGTCCCAACAATCCACTCATTAACACATTCTATGCTGGCTTTTTCTTTCTTCCACTATCACTTTTCCTATTCTCTAGTTTTTATTTTTTTGAGTCATCTACTAAATAAAGTACTGGTATCCAAGTTTTTATATCATGGTACTTTTGAGGGGACTACAAACTAAGGTGATAAGAAAACTAGGCTTTGTTCTTAACTGTCAGGAAGCTTTTTAGATAGCACTTACTATTTTGATTCCAGTCCTAGAAATTGTTTATAAATTGTATATAGTTTCCAGCTATATTGCTGGAAAACTGCAATTGTTCATTACTCTGATGGTCTCAGAATGTTAGTAACAAAATCATCTCCTATAGAGAGGAAAACATTTTAACCTCATGATTTTATTATAGTTGGAAACTGATGGCGTATGTTATTTTTCATTCTTAATGTAATAACTATTTTAGTGGTTGTGAAGAAACTTAGCTCACACACCACAAATCATTTTAATTTATTCTATTCTGGTCCAAACAGGTTAAATAGATTCAAAGAGCATGTGCATTTGGTTCTTTAGTTTAAAAAAGTTTCTATAATAATTATCTTGAAATATGCTTATGAAACAAGATAGTGATTGCAAAATGCATCATTTAGTGAAATAAATTATTTTAGCAGATTAGTTTTTCAGTTATTCGCATGCTAACTAGAAGGTAGGTGTCACAAAATTTTAGGTGAAGAAGAGAAGAACAAGATATTTCTCCTTTTTTTCTCTTTTAATGTAAAGTGTAAAGATTGAGGAATAGAATATCGAAATGTGGTTTATTACATGCAAAGCTTTAGTGAGGAGGCATGCATCAAAGAAAAGATCTTCTCACCAATGCTTTTTCATAAAGTCACTAATGGCGTTTATAATGGTGCCTATCTCTGATTAAACAAACAGTGAGTTTTGTTTTGTTTTCTTTCTAAAAGAAATCAAAATCAAAATCTGAGTGACCACGAAAATTTCAGAATCAACACTGTAAGTTCAAAACTCCACATTTCACCAAATACCATCAATAATGGTTTAAGTTTCAAGCATCATGAAACCTTGCTAACGTTTTCCCTTATCATTTCTTTATCTTTCACAAATATTTGAAAAATATCATTGATTAAAAATCCCATCATTTTCATAGTAAGTTAATTTTCACAGTAAATTTGTATAAAAGTGCATATTCTGAAACTCAACTGGCCAGAAATGAAGGAAGAACCTACTTACATCTATTGTGCCCAGAAGAACACCATTACTGGAAGACAAATTATTAATATGATCTTGTAGGAAAAATTAACTAGACAAGGAAATGCCTTAAAATTTCTATTTTATTTCAGATAAATCAAAGATTAAAGTCTCCACAATATAAAAGTTTAAAGATTTAATATTTTCCATGTAACAAGTTTTGGAATTGTGTTTCATCATTTTTAATAAACATGTGTGGTAGGAAAATGATGCTTGTATGCTTTAATAATGATTCTAATAATTTTACTTTTTACAGAAATTTACTATGGTGGAACCAAGGAAAATGCTAATTTACATTCTTTATTTTTCCTTTCTAAAGACAATGATGCATTTACATTTCTATGGTAATGATGCAGTTCTGAAATAGATTCTTTTGCATGCACAGCTTTCAAGAAATTGTATGCATGCCACATTCTTAAGAATCAGCAACTATGTGAAATGAATATTCAAAGAAGGTACAAATCTCTAAACACTACTTCTGCAACGCTAGTTGAGTCCCTTGTTAAAGTAGGTAGAGTTCTTAATGCTAGAGTATAAATTCAAGCCATCTAAGAAATCTTACACAGATGAGGTTCACTCACTGCAGGGAAATCTAGGTAAAGTAAAATTCGAGGCAGTAAAACATTAAAATAGTTACATTACAACAGCATTTCTCCTATGATTGAGTGGTTCTTTTAAACTGAAATATTTCTAGACATTCTGAGTTAGAGAAAAGTGCAGCTTAAGATAATATTCTATTGAGGCTTAGGAAGATATTTTTGATTCCCTATTAGATGGTATAAAGAAAAGTAGTAGACAAAAATGAAAGAATGGTTTGAATCTAATAGATCTCATAAATCAGGTATTTGAGCACTCTGTATTAAAACAGAACTTCAGGTCACATCACAAAAACATATTTCTTTTCCAAGCCTTTTTTTAAGAAAAAGGAAAAGCTTGGGGAATTTAAAACTAAGACTTCTTGATGGAAATATGAAAGTTACTAAAAAAAGAACTTACATAATGTAGTTAAATGAATAAAAGCATTTGACAATATGTTTTTGTAGATGGGTCGGTCTTTACTTCTGCAAAATGAATTGCCAAATGTATTATGTATCTTGAGTTTAGCAGAGTTATTTCTTTCCCTTTCTTTTTTTTTTTTTTTTTAATGGAGTCTTGCTCTGTCATCTAGGCTGGAGTACAGTGGCACAATCTCGGCTCACTGCAACTTCCACCTCCCAGGTCAAGCAATTCTGCCTCAGTCTCCCAAGTAGCTGAGATTACAAGCACATGCCACCACATCCAGCTAATTTTTGTATTTTTACTAGAGATGGGGTTTCACCACGTTGGCCAGGCTGGTCTTGAATGTGTGACCTCGTGATCCACCCACCTTGATCTCCCAAAGTGCTGGGATTACAGGTGTGAGCCACCATGCCAGGCCCTACCAGAGTTATTTCTATATTTTAATTTATTTTTCATTTTCACAGTTAAGCTATTGACTAGTCTTATGATGGGAGACTGCCAGAAGAAATACACAGCATGGAAATGAAGAAGTGGTAGATTTATTTTCCAAAATGCTTTATTAAAATATTAAACCAAATATAGACAAGGCCATATGTCTATCCTGCAAAAGAAAAGAACAATATATGTCATAAAGTAACAATATATCTCTTGCATAATGGGGTTTTATTTCCTCATTAAAGAATAGCACAGAAAACCAAAGCATCAATTTAGGAGAGTTTTCTTTGATGTCTGCCAATCATATGCATATTGTTTTAGGAGCGTTATGATTTTCACCACCAATTTTTTAGATTTGACTTTACAAAGCTAGAAAGCATTAGATTGTTATTCAGACCTGTTCCTTCCATCCTGGTAAGCTCTCATCACATGCATTGCTAGCAACATTTAAAAATGTACTTTAGAAATTACTTAACATTTAGTCTTTGGCCATAATATTAGATTTCACTCACACATATTTTCAAAAGAAAAGGATAAAACAATTAGTTAACAAAACATTTTTTTCAAAAACCTTTAAGGTTTCACAGGGTGTTTTGTTTCACTCCAGACTTCAAAGCATTCCAATCTTTAAAATTATTTTTCTGCAGTTAAACTTGAATTCTGAGTATTAGGATACATATGCATTAGAATAAAAGCTCCTTGAAGGCAGGGGTCTTTATGGCTATATCCTCAATGCTCGGCACACTGCTTGGCATATGGTAACATGAATAGAATAAAGAAATTACTCACCACTTGGTCCTTTAAAATACTAGAGTATTCAGGCCAGCGGTGGCTCACGCCTGTAATCCCAGCACTTTGGGAGGCCGAGGTTGGTGGAACACGAGTTCAAGAGATTAAGACCCATCCTGGCCAACATGATCAAACCCCGTCTCCACTAAAAATACAAAAAATTAGCTGGGCATGGTGGTGTGCACGCTTGTAGTCCCAGCTACTCTGGAGGCTGAGGCAGGAGGATCGCTTGAACCTAGGAAACGAAGGTGGCAGTGAGCCAAGATCGTGCCACTGCGCTCCAGCCTGGCGACAGAGTGAGACTCTGTCTCAAAAACAAAACAAAATCTAGCGTATTCAGTGGAGGGGGGAACAAAGGTTACTGGAATAGAGCAATGACATTTCCAAGAAAAAAAAAATGTAAAGAACAATCCTGAAACAAAAGAAGACACTTAAATTTCATCTGCCTGTCAAAGAGATCATTCACTTTCTGCAAAGAAATCTCTACTCTAGCCTGCTTTCACTTTTTTTCTCATCAAAGATTCCTTCCTACTTTTACAATCCCAAAGCAGAAATGTCATATCATATTGAATTCTGAATTTAGGTGAGCATAGTAAAACTGTCTTTAAGTTATGACATGAAACCGATATTTTATAGGTAGCATATACTTTCCTTTTGTGGTGTACTTGGTCTCAGATCAGGAGAAATTAATATTTTATGTACCTTACAGACCAATTCTTTTTTGTTTATGGATGGGAGCCATGATTTTATGTCTTTCTCTCAAAGTCACACATACTGAATTTCATGGAACCATTTTACCAGCTTATTTGAAACTATTCCTCCATTTATAAATAGAGATTACTAATCAGAGTAATTTTCCTGTTTTTCTGACTTTCAAATCCATGTAAGCAATAATTTTTCTAAAATCATTATAAAAGTTTAAACTTTATTGTAGCATATTTTGCATACCTATAATCCTCCTAAAGAATAACTATATTCTCATTTTTATTCTGAATTTCTTAATTACATGGTAACCAAATTCATCACACTGACAGAAAAACGGAAAAATCATATGATCACTTCACTAGATGTACTAAAGCATTTGATCACAGATAATATCTATTTTCTAGAATTCTAGAAAAGTGAGAATAGATGTATCAATCTGATAAGGAATATCTTTATAATCTCAAAACAAATGGCATCTTTATGGTGAATTGGTAAATTATTGAAAAATTACATAAGATAAAGTATGCCCACTATTAGCATGTTTAATGTACACTATCTTGGCCATATTATCCAGTAGAACAATAATAATAACAATGAATTAAGCTAATTATGGTTCATTTGCATAGTAGGATAGTATTTATAGCATTGAAAATGAATGAGTGAATGCTACATGCAACAACATAGATGAAACTTACAAAAAAAATGGAAACCAAATGAAGTCAGTCACAAAAGAAAACTGTTTTCATTTATATAAAGTTCAAAAATAGACATCGAAATGCAGAATAGGAAGTCTCAAATTTTACTACCCACCTCTCCCTGAAAGAAAGTTCCACCAGCAATTATCCTCAGAATAGAATATACTTTTGAAAACCTCAACACTTGGAAACAAGTCTGAGACACCTGTGCAGTTCATAGAACCAAATTAAGTTTGAATTAGAAGGGTAAGAATAACGGTCTCACTCTGACCATACTTCCCAACCCCTTCCCCTAATTTGGTATAATGCCAGATGGAGAGAATTTCCCTGGGTCCACCATTTCTACACGGGGAAGAGAACACCAAAAGTATTCCTGCAGCTTTTCTAGCATTAAGACACACTTCCCAGGAAGCCCACTATGGTCCCACCAAGAGTGGAACGCCAGGGAAAACAGCACAGCTAGACTTCTCAGGATCCGATAGAAACAAAGAAAGGAAACAGATGTCATATTGACCAACATGTGGATCTTGTTGGTGCCTCTATTTTCCTGCCAGCTGTGGTGCTTGATCACCGATACCAGTCAACCTCATAGCTCACCTGCAAAGCTGAGGTGATTACCTTCAGAAGCATTGTGGGCAGTTCAACCTAGCTTGAATCGCTAGATTGCTAGCCTACCTGCTCAGCCTCAGAGCCCATCCTAACCAGTCTGGGAGATAAATGCCTTCATCCATTTTGGAGAAGCTAACGGACTAGACCAGTATGACCTGGGAAGCCAAGAAGCAGCTCCACTCAGTTGAGAAGCACTCCCAGTGACCCTACTATCACAGAGACTTTCATCTTCATGTATTTCCTAGAAGTGTAGGGACTGAATCAAGTTGATCTGGGAAGTCAAGAAGCAGTTCCTCTCAACCAAATTGACCCTGCCCAGGCAGAGAGACTCCCATCTCTGCACATTTTGGAAAAGCATTGGGGTAGACTTCCTTATCTTGGGAGTCTGACAGCCACTCAAATCAGCCAAAACCTCACCCCACAGCAGCACATTGACATGGAGGCAATCCTCAGTCATCCATTTCTAAGCAGCATAGCCTCTGGTTCTGTCTGTTTCAAGATGTAAATTTTGACTTACCCTAGCCTGCAACTCTACCAAACTGCAGATTGTGAAGAACAAAGTTACACAGCCAGGGAATAGATCGTGTGACTACCCTGACCAGAAGTCATTGCAGCATCTATCTAGCATCTCTGCCTCAGAGCAGAGCCCAGCCAGTAGTTTAAACAGACTGGAATGCCCAGCCAGCAGCCCCACCCAATATCACATTAAGGACAATGGCCCAGCAAACTAGAGAACTCCAAACAAGATCTGCCTGTCTTGGGTCATCACTAGCTGCTCTTCCAAATCACTGGCTAGACTAAACAATGAAGAAGTATAACTGCCAAAATACATTTATAAAGGCCAGAAATAGAGGGCTAGCTCCCCAAATGTGCAGACAGCAATGCAAGGATAGATGGATTATAAAAATCAGAGAATCACAACACTGCCAAAAGAAATAAATAAAGCTCCAATAATTAACCCCAAAGAAATGGATATCTATAATATGACTGAAAAAATTTAGAATAATATTCAAAAAAGTTTAGTGAACTATAATTATACAGTGATAGAAAATTCAATAAAATTTATAAAACACTTCATGAAAAAAGTAAGAAGTTTGGCAAATATGTGAAACAATTTTTTAAGCCAAACAGCTATCCTAGTGATGAAATGACTAAACTGAAAAATATTAATAGAAAGCTTTAATATCAGGCTTAAGAGAAGAAGGAATCAGTGAATTGGAAAATACGCAATTAAAATTATGCAGTCAAAGAAGTAAAAAGATTAAAGACCGAAAAAGAATGAAAAAGCCTACAGAATTTTGGGACACCATCAAGAGACTAAAATTTTGCATAAGAGGAGTTGCAGAAGTATGAAAAAGAGAAAAGGGACCAGAAAGCATAAGAAAAGAAATAATGACTTTTCTCATCTGGTAGAATTCAGCAGTGAATCCGTCTGGTCCTGGACCTTTTTTAGTTGGTAGGCTATTAATTATTACCTCAATGTCAGAGCCTGTTATTGGTCTATTCAGAGATTCAACCTATTCCTGGATTAGTCTTGGGAGGTGTATGTGTCCAGGAATTTGTCCATTTCTTCTAGATTTTCTAGTTTATTTGCATAGAGGTGTTTATAGTATTCTCTGATGGTAGGTTCTATTTCTGTGGGATTGGTAGTGATATCCCCTTTATCAGTTTGTATTACGTCTATTTGATTCTTCTCTCTTTTCTCTTTATTAGTCTTGCTAGCGGTCTATTTTGTTGATCTTTTCAAAAAACCAGATGCTGGATGCATTGACTTTTTGGAGGGTTTTTTGTGTCTCTATCTCCTTCAGTTCTGCTCTGATCTTAGTTATTTCTTGCTTTCTGCTAGCTTTTAAATGTGTTGGCTCTTGCTTCTCTAGTTCTTTTAATTGTGAGTCCATTTTAGATCTTTCCTGCTTTCTCATGTGGGCATTTAGTGCTATAAATTTCCATCTACACACTGCTTTAAATGTGTCCCAGAGATTCTGGTATGTTGTGTCTTTGTTCTTGTTGGTTTCAAAGAACATCTTTATCTCTGCCGTCATTTCATTATTTACCCAGTAGTCATTCAGGCGCAAGTTGTTCAGTTTCCATGTAGTTGAGCGGTTTTGAGTGAGTTTCTTAATCCTGAGTTCTAGTTTGATTGCACTGTGGTCTGAGAGACAGTTGGTTAAAATTTCTGTTCTTTTACATTTACTGAGTGTTTTACTACCAACTATGTGGTCAGTTTTGGAATAAGTGAGGTGTGGTGCTGAGAAGAATGTATATTCTGTTAATTTGGGATGGAGAATTCTGTAGATGTCTATTAGGTCTGCTTGGTGCAGAACTGAGTTCAAGTCCTGGATATCCTTGTTGACTTTCTGTCTCATGGATCTGTCTAATGTTGACAGTGGGGTGTCAAAGTCTCCCATTATTACTGTCTGGGAGTCAAAGTCTCTTTGTAGGTCTCTAAGGACTTGTTTTATGAATCTGGGTGCTCCTGTTTTGGGTGCATATATATTTAGGCTAGTTAGTTCTTCTTGTTGAATTGAAATGGCCTTCTTTGTCTCTTTTTATCTTTGTTGGTTTAAAGTCTGTTTTATCAGAGACTAGAATTGCAACCCCTGCCTTTTTTTATATTCCATTTGCTTGGTAGATCTTCCTTCATCCCTTTATTTTGAGCCTATGTGTATCTCTGAACGTGAGATGGCTTTCCTGAATACAGCACACTAATGGGTCTTGACTCTATCCAATTTGCCAGTCTGTGTCTTTTAATTGGAACATTTAGCCCATTTACATTTAAGGTTAATATTGTTATGTGTGAATTTGATCCTGACATTATGATATTAGCTGGTTATTTTGCTCATTAGTTGATGCAGTTTCTTCCTAGCATTGATGGTCTCTACAATTTGGCATGTTTTTGCAGAGGCTGGTACCGGTTGTTCCTTTCCATGTTTAGGGCTTCCTTCAGGAACTCTTGTAGGGCAGGCCTGGTGGTGACAAAATCTCTCAGAATTTGTTTGTCTGTAAAGGATTTTATTTCTCCTTCACTTATGAAGCTTAGTTTGTCTGGATATGAAATTCTGGATTGAAAATTCTCTTCTTTAAGAATGTTGAATATTGGCCCCCACTCTCTTCTGGCTTGTAGAGTTTCTGCCGAGAGATCTGCTGTTAGTCTAATGGGCTTCCCTTTTTGGGTAACCCGACCTTTCTCTCTGGCTGCCCTTAACATTTTTACCTTCATTTCAACCTTGGTGAATCTAACATTTATGTGTCTTGGAGTTGCTCTTCTGGAGGATTATCTTTGTAGCACTCTCTGTATTTCCTGAATTTGAATGTTGGCCTGCCTTGCTAGGCTGAGGAAGTTCTCCTGGATAATATCCTGAACAGTGTTTTCCAACTTGGGTCCATTCTCACCATCACTTTCAGGTACACCAATCGGACGTAGATTTGGTCTTTTCACATAGTACTATATTTCTTGGAGGCTTTTTTCATTTCTCTTTATTCTTTTTTCTCAAAACTTCTCTTCTTGCTTCATTTCATTCATTTGATCTTCCATCTCTGATACCCGTTCTTCCAGTTGATCGAATAGGCTACTAAAACTTGTGCATTCATCACGTAGTTCTCGTGCCATGGTTCTCAGCTCCATCAGGTCCTTTAAGGACTTCTCTGCATTGGTTATTCTAGTTAGCCATTTGTCTTATCGTTTTTCAAGGTTTTTAACTTCTTTGCGATGGGTTCTAACTTCCTCCTTTAGCTTGGATAAGTTTGAACGTCTGAAGCATCCTTCTCTCAACTCGGCTACAGTAATCAAAACAGCATGGTACTGGTACCAAAACAGAGATATAGACCAATGGAACAGAACAGAGGCCTCAGAAATAATACTACACATCGACAACTATCTGATCTTTGACAAACTTGAAGAAAAACAAGAAATGGGGAAAGGATTTCCTATTTAACAAATGGAACTGGGAAAACTGGCTAGCCATAGGTAGAAAGCTGAAACTGGATCCCTTCCTTACACCTTATATGAAAATTAATTCAAGATGGATTCAAGACTTAAATGTTAGACCTAAAACCATAAAAACCCTAGAAGAAAACCTAGGCAATACCATTCAGGACATAGGCATGGGCAAGGATTTCATGTCTAAAACACCAAAAGCAATGGCAACAAAAGCCAAAATTGACAAATGGGATCTCATTAAACTAAAGAGCTTCTGCATAGCAAAAGAAACTACCATCAGAGTGAACAGGCAACCTATAGAATGGGAGAAAATTTTTGCAATCTACTCATCTGACAAAGGGCTAATATCCAGAATCTACAAAGAACTTACACAAATTTACAAGAAATAACAAACAGCCCCATCATCAAGTGGGCAAAGGATATGAACAGATACTTCTCAAAAGAAGACATTTATGCAGCCAACAGACACATGAAAAAATGCTCATCATCATTGGTCATCAGAGAAATGCAAATCAAAACCACAATGAGATACCATCTCACACCAGTTAGAATGGTGATCATTAAAAAGTCAGGAAACAACAGGTGCTGGAGAGGATGTGGAGAAATAGAATGCTTTTACACCATTGGTGGGACTGTAAACTAGTTCAACCATTGTAGAAGACAGTGCAGCGATTCCTCAGGGATCTGAAACTTGAAATACCGTTTGACCCAGCCATCCCATTACTAGGTATACACCCAAAGGATTATAAATCACTCTCCTATAAAGACACAGGCACACATATGTTTTTTGCAGCAATATTCACAATAGCAAAGACTTATAACCAACCCAAATGTCCAACAATGTTAGACTGGATTAAGAAAATGTGGTACATATACACCATGGAATACCATGCAGCCATAAAAAACAATGAGTTCATGTCCTTTATAAGGACACAGATGAAGCTGGAAACCATCATTCTCAGCAAACTATCACAAGGACAAAAAACCAAACACTGCATGTTCTCACTCATAGGTGGGAATTGAACAATGAAAACACTTGGCACAGGAAGGGGAACATCACACACTTGGGCCTGTTGTGGGATGGGGGTAAGGGGGAGGGATAGCATTAGGAGATATACCTACTGTAAATGATGAGTTAATGGGTGCAGCACACCAACATGGCACATGTATACATATGTAACAAACCTGCACATTGTGCACATGTACCCTAGAACTTAAAAGTATAGTAAAACAAAATAAAATAAAATAAAAATATATTTAAAAAAAAGGATAGTCTTTTTTTTTTTTTTTTTTTCTTGAGACGGAGTCTCGCTCTGTTGCCCAGGCTGCAGTGCAGTAGTGTGATCTTGGCTCATTGCAACCTCTGCCTCCCAAGTTCAAGCAATTTTTCTGCCTCAGTTGCCCGAATAGCTGGATTACAGGCCTGTGCCACCATGTCCAGTTAATTTTTGTATTTTTGGTCGAGTCGGGGTTTAACCATGTTGGCCAGGTTGGTCTCGAACTCCTGACCTCAGGTGATACGCTCACCTTAGTCTCCCAAATTACTGGGGTTACAAGCATAAGTCACTATGCCCAGCCAAGTATAGTCTCTTATATGATGGAGAAAATAATGAATACAGTTATTTCTATAATTGTTTAGGGAAGGTATTCATTAAATAAAAGTGATCTTTACCTAGACCTGGAAATACACACCACAAATTTAAAATTAATAGGGTCATAATTATTCAGATTTTATCATTTTGGCAGAGACTCATACTGTTTGATGTAATAATTGGCAGTGGGTGTTTTGTTCATGTGGATTCTAGTTTATTAAAAAAAAGAAAACATTCAAAATCCTCTCTTCTATCTTTTTGAGATTATACAATAAATTATTATTTACTATAATATCGCCTCACAATGCTATAGAACACTACAATTTGTTCCTCTTATCTAGCTTTGATTTTGTATACATTAACCAACCTCTCCCTATTTCTACCTCCCCTACCCTCCCTTGTCAGCCTCTAGAGTAGCAACTATTCTTATCTTTACTTCTATGAGATCAACATTTTTAGCTTCCACATATGAGTGAAAACATGTCATTTTCATCTTTCTGTGCCTGGCTGATTTCACTTAATATAATGTCCCCCAGGCTCATTTGTGTTACCATAAATGACAGAATCTCCTTTCTTTTTATGGCTGAATAGTATGACATTGTGTTCATGGGTAACATTTACTTATCTATTCATCTGTTGATGGACATTTTGATTGATTACATATCTTGGTTCTGGTGATGAATCTGTAAGAGACATAGGAGTTCAGGTTTCTATTTGACATATTATTTCCTTTGGATATATACCCAGTAGGACGATTGCTTGATCATATGGTAGTTCTAGTTTTAACATTTTGAGGAACCTCCATACTGTTTTCCATAATGAATTAACTTATATTACCAATAACCATATATGAGTATTTCCCTTTTATTCTGCATCACCACCAGCATTTGTTATTTTTTGTCTTTTTTATAATAGCCATTCTAAGGTGACATAGTATCTTATTGAGATTTGCCTTTCTCTGATGATTAGTGATGCTGACCATTTTTTTCATATATTTGTTGGCCATTTGTATGGCTTCTTTGGAGAAATGTCTATTCAAATCAGTTGCCCATTTTGAACTGTATTATTATATTCAGTTTTTTGCTGTTGAGTTGTTTAAGATTTTGGATATTCTGGATATTATTTCCTTGTCAGATGAATATTTTGCAAATATTTTATCCCATTCACAGGTTGTCTTTTCATTTCATTGATTGTTTCCTTTACCATGTGGAAGCTCCTTAGTTTGATTCAATCCCATTTGCCTGTTTTTCCTATTGTTTCCTGCACTTTTGAGGTCTTATTTTTAAAATCTTTGTCCAGGCATATGGCCTAAAGCACTTCCACTATATTTTCTTCTAGTAGTTTTATAGTTTTGAGTCTTATATTTAAGTCTTGAATACATTTTGAAATGATTTTTTTTTTGTATTGTGGCATATGAGAGTCTATTTTCATTCTTCTGCATATGGATGTTTAGTTTTTATAGCAACATTTATTTATTATCCTTTACCCAGGGTCTTAGTCCATTTTCACAGTGCTGATAAAGACATGCTCGAGATTGGGTAATTTGTAAAGGAAAGAGGTTCAGTTTACTCACAGTTCCACATGGCTGATGGGGCCTCACAATCATGGCAGAAGGCAAGTAGGAGCAAGTCACATCTTACATGGTGGCAGGGAAGAAAGTAAGAGAACCAAGAGAAATGGGTTTCCCCTGATAAAACCATCATATCTTGTGAGAATTATTCACTATGATGAGAACAGTATCTGGGAAACTGCCCACATGATTCAGTTATCTCCCTCCAGATCCCTCCCACAGCACATGGGAATTATGGGAGTACAATTCAAGATGAGATTTGGGTAGGGACGCAGCTGAACCATATCATTTCACCCTGGCTCCTCCAAATCTCATGTCCTCACATTTCAAAACCAATCATGCCTTCCCAACAGTTCCCCAAAGTCAACTCATTTCAGTATTAACTCAAAAATACACAGTCCAAAGTTTTATTTGAGACAAGGCAAGTCCCTTCTGCCTATGAGCCTGTAAAGTCAAAAGCAAATTAATTAATTCCTAGATGAAATGGAGGTACATGGAGGTACAGGCATTGGATAAATACACCCATTCCAAATGGGAGAAATGGGCCAAAATAAAGGGGCTAAAGGCCCCATGAAAGTCCAAAATCCAGTGGGGCAGTCAAATCTTAAAGTTCCAAAATGATCTCCTTTGACTACAGGTCTCACATCCAGGTCACACTGATACAGGAGGTGGGTTCCCATGGTCTTGCACAGCTCCACCCATGTGACTTTGCAGAGTTTAGCCCCCACTCCTGGCTGCTTTCATGGGCTGGCATTGAGCGTTTGCAGCTTTTCCAAGTGCACGGTCCAAGCGGTCAGTGGATCTACCATTCTGGGGTCTGGAAGACAGTGCCCCTGTTCACACAGCTCCACTAGGCAGTACCCCAGTGTGTACTCTGTGTGGAGTTTCTACCCCACATTTCTCTTCTACACTACCCTGGCAGAGATTCTAGTTTGCTTCAGGGGGCCCTGACTGCAGAAAATGTCTGCGTGGTCATCTAGGCATTTCCATACATCCTCTGAAATCTATGCAGAAGTTCCCAAACCTCAATTCTTGACTTCTGTGAATTCACAGGCTCAGCACCACATGGAAGCTGCCAAGGCTTGGGATTTGCATCCTCTGAAGCTATGGCCCAAGTTGTACCTTGGCCCCTTTTAGTCATGGTTAGAGTGACTGGGAAGCAGGGCACCAAGTCTCAAGGTTGCACAAAGTAGGAGGGCCTTGGGTCTGGCCTACAATACCATTTTTCCTCCTAGGCCTCCAGGCCTGTGATGGGAGGGCCTGCCACAAAGGTCTCTGACATGCCCTGGAGACATTTTCCCATGGTCTTGGCAACCAACATTTGGCTCCTCATTACTTCTGCAAATTTCTGCAACAGGTTTGAATTTCTCCCCTGAAAATGGTTTTCTTCTTTTCTTTCTATTGCATCGTCAGTCTAAACATTTTCCAAACTTTTATGCTCTGCTTCCTCTTGAATGCTTTGCTACTTAAAAATTTCTTCCACCAGATACCACCCTTTATCATCTCTCTCAAGTTAAAAGTTCTACAGATCTCTAACGAAGGGGCAGAATGCTACCAGTCTCTTTTCTAAAGCACAGCAAGAATAACCTTCGCTCCAGTTCTCAACAAGTTCCTCATCTCCATCTTACACCATGTCAGCCTGGACTTTATTGTCCATATCACTATCAGCATTTTGGTCAAAGCCATTCAACAAGTCTCTAGGAAGTTCCTAACTTTCCCACGTCTTCCTGTCTTTTGAGCACTACAAGTCTCTAGGAAGATTCAAACATTCCCACATTTTTGTATCTTCTCCTGAGCCCTCAAAACGGTTCCAACTTCTGTCTGTTAGCCAATTCCAAAGTCGCTTCCATATTTTGGGGTATCTTTGCAGCAGCTCCCCCACACTACCAGTACCAATTTACTGTATAAGTCCATTTTTACACTGTTGAGGAAGACACACCCAAGACTAGGTACTTTATAAAGGAAAGAGGTTTAATCGACTCACAGCTGCACATGGCTGGGGAGGCCTCTAAATTATGACGGATGGCAAGGAAGAGCAAATTACATTTTACATAGCAGAGGGAAGAGAGAAAGAGAACCAAGTGAAAGGGCATTTCCTTTATAAAACCATCAGATCTTGTGTGTTATTCACTACCACAAGAACAGTATGAATGAAACCACACTCATGATTGAATTATCTCCTACCAGGTCCCTCCCACAACACATGGGAATTATGGGAGATACAATTCAAGATGAGATTTGGGTGGGGACACATCTAAACCATATCGCACAGTGTACTTTTTTGTCACCTTTGTTGAAAATCAGTTGGCTGACAATATGTAAATTTATTGCTGGATTCTCTATTCTGATGCCTTGGTTTATGTGTTGGTTTTTATCCAAGTATCATGTTTTTATGGATACTATAGCTTTGTAGCTTATTTGAAGTTAAGAAGTTTGATGTCTCCAGATTTGGTCTTTTTTTGCCCAGGATTGCATTGGCTACTTGGAGTCTTTTGTAATTCTACACACATTTTAGGATTTTTTTTTTCTATTTTTATAATGTATGGCATTGATAATTTAATAAGATTGCATTGGGTAGTACGGTAAGTTTAACAATATTAATTTTTACAATTCATAAACATGGTATGTGCATCCATTTTTTGTGTATTAAAATAATGTGATGAATCCAACTTGCTCTTAGTGAATGAGATTTTTAATATGCTGCTGTATTCAGTTTGCTTGGTTTTTGTTTTGTTTTGTTTTGGTTTGGTTTTTGTAGATTTTTGTATCTGTGTTCATTAGGGATATTGGCCTATACCCTTCTTTTTTGTTGTGCCCTTGTCTGGTTTCAATATCGTGGTAATTCTGGCCTTGTAGAAGAAGTTTGGAAGAATTATCTCTTCAATTTTTTTTTTTTTTTTTTTTTTGTAATAAATAGAGAACTGGTTTTAGTTCATTAAAAGTTTGATAAAATTCAGCAGTGAAATCTTCGGGTTTTAGGTTTTCCTTTCTTATGATAGTTTTTATTACTGATTGAATCTCATTACTTGTCATTGGCCTTTTCATGTTTTATATTTCTTCTTGGTTCAATCTTGGTAGGTAATATATGTCTAGGAATGTATCCATTTCCTCTGGGTTTTCCACGATCCTTTGTATTTCTGTGTATCAATTGTCTTGGTTTTTTTTTTGTTTCTTATTTTATTTATTTGAACCTTCTCTTTTTTTGTCAGTCTAGCTAACACTTGGTCAATTTTATCTTTTTTGAAAAAAACTTTGTTTCATTGTTCTGTTGTATTTTTTAGTCTCTATTTTATTTCTGCTCTCATCTTATTATTTCTTGCTTTCTACTAATTTGGAACTTGGTTTATTCTTGCTTTTCTGGTTTTTTGAGGTGTTTGTTAGGTTGTTTATTTGAAAATTTTCTTTTTTTGATGTAGATGTTTATTGTTACAAACTTTCTTCTTAGTATGGCTTTTGCTGCTATCTGATAGGTATTGATATATTGTTACCCTATTTTCATTTATTTCAAAAACTTTTTAAATCTTCTTTTTATTTCTTTTTCTTTGGGGTCTGTTGCTGGAAATTTTTGCAGGTGTCACGTTTTCTTGCTTCTTTATTTATCTCATGCCCCTACCTTGATATATGCACATCTGGTGGAACAGTCACCTCTTCCAATTTTATGGAATAGCTTTTGTACGAAAAGACTTGTTCTTGTAGATGTGACATGGTTACGCTTTGTGTCTCCATCCAAATCTCATCTTGAATTGTAATCCCTATAATCAAGAGAGAGACCAGGTGGAGGTCATTAAATCATGGAGGCAGTTTTTTTCTGTTCTCCTGATAGTGAGTTCTCACAAGATCTAAAGCGGTTTTATAAGGGTGATCTCTTTCCGCTTTGTTCAGCACTTCTTCCTGTCACCTTGTGAAGAAGGTGCCTTGCTTCCCCTTTGCCTTCTGACATGATTGCATGCTGAGGCCTCCCCAGCAATGCTGAACTGTGAGTCAATTAAACCTCTTCCTTTTATAAATTATCCAGACTTTAGCAATTCTTTATAGTAGTATGAAAATGTACTAGGCCGGGCGCGGTGGCTCAAGCCTGTAATCCCAGCACTTTGGGAGGCCGAGACGGGTGGATCATGAGGTCAGGAGATCGAGACCATCCTGGCTAACACGGTGAAACCCCGTCTCTACTAAAAAAATACAAAAAACTAGCTGGGTGAGGTGGGGGGCGCCTGTAGTCCCAACTACTCGGGAGGCTGAGGCAGGAGAATGGCGTGAACTCGGGAGGCGGAGCTTGCAGTGAGCTGAGATCCGGCCACTGCACTCCAGCCTGGGCGACAAAGCGAGACTCCGTCTCAAAAAAAAAAAAAAAAAAAAAAAAAAAGGGAAAATGGACTAATACAAGATGTGACTTGCAATGTCGCCTGGGTAGAGTGTTTTGGCTTTTGTTTCTATGTAAGAGCAGTAATGTAGTCTTTGTACAGTATTTCTTGTGAAATCAACATCAGCAATGTCTTTGAGTGCCCCTGTACCCTAAATTGCAGGCTTTTGTGGAGGCAATGGCACAGCTTTGCAGGAGGTGGGTTTACCAGCAGCAGTGGGCACAAAATGTGCCTGTCCTCAAGCCTTGGAGGAGATATGCACAGAGCTTGGTAATCACCAGTCAAGAGAATGAGGTCACTATCAAATGGCGCTAGGTGGCTGGCTCTGAGGCCCTGAGGTATACTCATGTAAACTCCTCTGAACATTGGGCACCTCTAGTCAGCCATCATGAAGACATCCACATTTTTAAAAACTCAAATGACATACTTGACTCTCAAATTTTCATGTGTGAAAAATATTCTTTTTTTAATAGAGCATGTGAATTCAAATCACTAGAATTATAAATAATCACTGACATTCCAAAGAAAAATAAAATATGCATTAATGGTGCCTTTAAAAGTAGCCATGAAAATATACTATGCCTATGTTGGTTGACTTTTGTACCTGTTTTCACTCATCGGCCATTGTAAGCTCTAGTGATTGTTTCTACGGTACCATTCACTGAATAATAGCTATAACATTTTTAAATGAAGATAATTTAGTATTTGCTTATTTTTTGATCTCCTATTCTTATAACTTTGTCATTCTAACTTTTACTGTAAGTGGTAAAAACAAAATAAAAAGTTGTCATATGATCTTGTTTTATTTTGTTACTATTTATTTATGGTAAATTAACATGGGTTAATTAAGGAAAATTCAAAAAAATAGAAATACCAAAGACAAAAATATCACCTATATTTATTTCAAGCAGTGGCAACATGCTAAGGATTAACACTTCTTTCTTTGTTTTACTCTACGTAGCTGTGTGCTTGTGTGAACATAGTAGTAAATTATTCTGTATCTGAAATTATATAAAGGATTTTCCGTTATTGTTATTAAATGTTACTCATTGCTTTCATGGAAAACTTCAATATAATTTAGATAAATTTATTTCCCTGATTTTTTTTTTTTTCAGATTTGTAAGCAAACCACTATACCTAGAGTATAAGGATATTTCATTTTGACACGTAGGCAACATCATTTTTATTTGTGTTTAGATGTTCATCATTATTCTTCTTTTGGTAATCATACTATACTCAACAACATGTGTCATTGTATTAGTAACTTGATCTTCTTTTCTCCTTTGAAAATGACTTTTATGAATCAATTGCCATTCTAAACGTATTTATTCATTGCACATTTATTCATAGTTGTGAATTTACCCTTATATGCTAAGAAACACCTAAACAGTGGAATCTTGTTTCAACTGTAGGGGAGAGAAGAAAAATGTACCTCTCCAAATAGGGAATCTGTTAACTGCACATTAAAACAATTTACCTTGATTATTAATCAGTCTCAACTGTGGATGCCAATTCTTTGATCTACAGCAACTGGTCAAAAACACGTCAGAACCACTTAGAGTTCTTGCAGATTTTGGTCATTACTATTCATTGGCCTGAAAAGACCGGGAGAAAGCACAAGTGTTATAAACTAAATAGCCACATCTCCAAATTTTTGAGAAAGATTCTTTCCCTCTTCCGTAAATACCGTTAATTCAAAATCACCTGAATCAAAATGAAAACGTTTCAAATTTTACTAATGAAATGAAAATTTCTATAAGCAAAGTAGACATACAGGTCATAATTAGGGTATCTTTTAGGAGATCATTTTTAAATCTGAATATTTCTCGTTTTATAAATATATGCTTAAAATGCATTTAATTATATTAAATCAGTACAAGTCATTAAAAGATATTATTTTATAATACTATAGAAACATTTCTCTGGGGGATTTGAGAATGTTATTTTGAAAATTTAATTGTTTCAACAGGGAAAAATATTGCTTTTTTACTATGGTTACTGCACAAACAATATCATCCTTATTGAATTTATCTTTAAAACCATTACAAATAATTTATCATGCTAGTTGTTTCCTCCTAGTCATATAATCAGAACTAATACTTCTGTCTTAATTTATAATGGAAATATTCTACAATAAAGAAAATGTCAACCATAATGATGCTGTTTGTCATGATAAAAAACTATGGATCCAAATTCTGAGAAGAGAAAATTATGTTTAATGCATCAAATCATGATATTTCAGAGAGGTTATAACGTTTATATTTATTCTGTATTTTGATATGGGAGTTATTCGACTGAAGCATGGAAAGGACTCAAGCCTGTGCAACTGTGAGGAAATAAATGAATAATCATAATCATAACTGAAAAAATATATATGGTAATAGTTTAACATGTTATAAGTCATTTCTAAGTTGCCATTTCAGAAATTCAGTAATTTCTGTGGTTGTAATTGTGAGTAGGGAAAAAAGGGACATTTTAGTTCACCATTTATTTCCACAGGTCTGAAATCTTTAGGCAAAATTTATGATTTCAAAATGTGTGTGGAGGATTGATGATTTGATCTGCAGTAAAATTAGAAGATGGCTAATTTTGATTTTATATTTTTCTGATGACTCTTGGGACTGGTGCAAAATTAAAGGAAAAGAAATGTAAAAGATTGATATGTTGAGAACATATTAAAATATTCAGCAAAGTTGTGACAGTTTTTAAGTCTATTTAATTAGTGAAGGACTTTATTAGTTGTTTTGTTAAATGTTTCATTTCTTTTTCTGTGCCTTTGCGTTGGGGAAAATGGGATGAACAGTGAATGGAAATTCAGACTTCAATAGGTTTTGTAAAAGTGCTCTTTCTAGTAAATTAAAATGGAAAATTAGATCAAATTAGCTATTTAAATATGGAAGGTATATTAATCAAAATTAATGAAAGAAAAATCAGTCAAACTTATATTAGAAGCAGTGTTGATCTAGTTAGAATATGCAAGTTGCTTACTGAATTAACTTGGCATTTTATTTACTTTCAAGTTTTTGGAATATTGTGGTAAAAATATAAGGCATGAATTTTCATGCACTGTACTTCACCTTTAAAGTTAGGTTTGTTATATATAAGTTACATGTAGAAAAACTCACTCTGCACAATTGATGAGTTCTTTAAAATGTATTCAGTTTTATAACTGCGCTATTAAGGAAGAACAGTTTCATTGCCCTCCAAAGATTTCTCATGCCCCTTGTAGATAATCTCTTCTATCACTCTTAGCATCTGGAAACCACTGATCTAATTTTTGTTCATATCTATAATTTTACCTTCTCCTGAATGTTAACAGAGCATATAATATATAGCAAATATTCTATGTGTCTAGCTTCTTTCTTTTTCAATATGCTTTACTTTTGAGATTCAGCCATATTGTTGCATGGATTGAGAGTTCATTACTTTTTATTGCTGAGTAGTATTGATTTACATGAATGTAAAATGATTTGTATATCTCTTCATTGGTGCTGGATATTTGGGTCATTTTCAATTTTAAGCAACTGCAAATAAGGGAGCTGTATATTCATATACAGGTCTAATTTTGGACAAGTACTTTCATTTGTCTAGGGTATATATATGAATAGGAATACAACATCTAATGGTAATTGCATGTTTAACTTTATAAGGAATTGCTAAATTCTTGCAAAGTGGTGGTACCCACTTTGCCTTCCTGCCAACAGTATATGGCATTACCACTTCTTCCACATCCTCGCCAGTGCTTTTTATGATCTTTTGTTTTCTTTTAATTTGAAGCATTCTCATAGGTGTGGCGAAATATACAACTAGTGTTTTGCATTTCCTTGAAGAAATCATAATGAACATCTTTTCAGGTGTTTATTTGCGATTCATCTCTATGGTAAAGCATCTTTAAGTATTTTGCCCTTTTAAAAAAATTAATAGATTGTATTTTAGAGCAATTTTAGGTTCCTATCAAAATTGAGAAGGTGCAGAAAGTTCCCATAAGCCCCCTATTCCACAAGTCACAGCCTCCCCTCCTGCCAAAATCCCACACGATGGTATTAAGTTTGTCAATTGATGATTCTATCTTTACATATTATTATCACCAAAGTTCATAGTTTACAACAGAGTCCACTCGGTTTTGTTCATTCCAGAGTTTTGGACAAATGTATAATGACATGTACCCACCATTTATAGTCTCACATAGAACAGTTTCACTGTCTTAAAAGTTCTCTGTACTCTTCGTATTCATCACTCCCATCCCCTAATCCTTGGTAACCACTGATTTTTTTAGTATCTCCACAGTTTTGCATTTTCCAGAAAGTTACATAGTTGAACATTCTATATAGTCTTTTCAGATTGACTTCTTTCACTTAATAATATGCATTTAGGTTCTTCCAAGAATTTCCATATCTTGATATCTTGTTTCTGTTTAGCACATTCATAACATTCCATTGTCCAGGCATACAACCAGTATGTATTCATTTATCTACTAATGGAAATCTTAGTTGCTTCCAAGTTTTGTCAATTATGAATAAAGTTGGTATAATCATCACTTTGCAGATTTGGACAGACAAAATTTTTAACTGCCCAGAATGCCCCAAAATGTTTTTAACTGCCCAGTGATGTTTATATAGTACTAGATTCATACGATAAAAGGATGTTTCATATGATAAGATGATGTTTCAAAATTTTTGTCTACCCAAACCTGCACAGTGATGTTTATATGATACAAGGTTCATATGATAAGAGGATGCTGGTTTGTTTGATAAAAGGATGTTTTGTTTTGTAGAAAATTACAGAATTGTCTTTCTGCATGGCTAGACCATCTTAAATCCCCACCAGCAACAAATGAGAGTTCCTGTTGCTTTATATCCTCACCACCACTTGGTGTTAGCCAGTGTTTAGTATTTTTGCCATTCTAATAGGTATGTGATAATATTTCACTATTGTTGTAATTTACACATGATGTTTAAAATCTTTTTAAGTGGTTACTTGGCATTTCTCATCTTTTTGTAAAGTGTTCAGATCTTTTGCCAGTTTTACAATAGGATAGTACATCTTCTGATTGATTAATTTAGGAATTTTTTTTTTTGTATATTTTGGATAACAGTTCTTTAGCAGCTGTGTCTTTTGCAAATACTTTTCTTTCACTCATTGCTTGTCTTCTCATTCTCTTGATAGTATATTTAATTTTAATTGTGCTTATAAGTTTAATTAAGTCTTGTTTTTCAGATTTTTTGTGGATCCTGCCTTTAGTGTTGTATAAAAATCATTGTCATGCCTAAGGTCATGTACATTTTCTACTATGTTATCGTCTAGGAATTTTAGAGTTTGGGGTTTTATATTTAGGTCTATTACCCATTTTAAGTTAATGTGAAAGTTGTAAGGCCTGCATCTATGTTCTCTTTTTTTGCATGTAGATGTCAAGTTGTTCCAGAATCACTTGTTAAAAACTATTTTTTCTTCATTGTATTGCCTTCACCTCTTTGTCAAAGATCAATTGACGACATGTATTTGATATATAAATAAGTGACTATATTTATTACTATATTTATCTCCAAACTTTCTCTTTAGTTATATTGATGTCTTTGTCTATTCTTTTGCTAACACCACACTGTCTTGATAGTGTACATACTTTATAGTAAGTTTTATAGCTACTGTCATATAGCTTTATAGTAATTCTTAAAGCCAAATAACGTCAGTCTTCCGACTGCTCTTCTTCAACATTGAGTTGGCTGTTCCAGTTATTTTTGTCTCCTGTATAAACTTTAAAATTATTTTGTCAGAGGGTGGGGACAAGGTAACTGACTAGAAAAAGTGGCAATTGGAGGTTCCTATTGAAAAGAACCAAAAGAGCATGCGAATCCTCCACCAACAACCAAGGTATCCAGGTTCTGTCACCAGGACTGACTATGTGGCTAGCATGAGCCATGGAAAGGAAAGAAAAACAGTGTGGTGTGGCGGCCCACCTGAGAGCCACATGAGGCAGGAGAGCCCCCACCCATGAACCAAGGGAGGCAGTGAATGCGCATGCTACCCAGCCTGGGAAACCGTGCTTTTTGCATGGAACTGTGCAACTTATAGATGGAAAGATCTCACTCATGAGATGCCAGCAGGGCCTGGGGTCCCAACCATGGAGCTGCACAGATTCTCAATAGCCACTCAGCTAGAATCTGCCTAAACCTGTTGAGTTCCAGGAGAAGGGGTGGCATCACCATAGCTGGATCTGACTGCTGTCTAAGCTGTCTGAGCTCCTTGGGGGACGGGCAGCAGCCAACACTGGGACTGCTAGTCGCCTAATACACTAAGTGGGGAAAAGGTGAGGAGAGGATGGCAGCCATCTCTATAGCTCCAGGCCATGCTTTTCCCCTGCCGGACCCAGGGAAGCTACATGGCTTGGTCCCAAGAGGTATTCCCAACAGTCCAACACACCAGCTGTGGCAGACTGCAGCCAAACTCCCTCTTCAGACCTGAACCTGACCCACCCCTTCCTTACACCTTATACAAAAATTAACTCATGAAGAATTAAAGACTTAAATGTAAAACCCCAAACCATAAAAACCCTAGAAGAAAACCTAGATAATACCATTCAGGACATAGGCATGGGCAACGATTTCATGACAAAAATGCCAAAAGAAATTGCAACAGAAGCTAAAATTGACAAATGGGATCTAATTAAACTAAAGAGCTTCTGCACAGCAAAAGAAACTATAATGAGAGTAAACAGGCAACCTACAGAAAGGGAGGCAGGTTTTGCAATCTACCCATCTGACACAGGTCTAATATCCAGACTCTACAAGGAACTTTAACAAATTTACAAGAAAAAAAAACCAATCCCATCAAAAAGTGATTAAAGAATATGAACAGACAGTTCTCAAAAGAAGACATTTATGCAGTCAACAAACATGAGAAAAAAAGCTCAACATCACTGATCATTAGAGAAATGCAAATCAAAACAACAATGAGATACCATCTCACGCAGGTCAGAGTGGCAATTGTCAAGAAGCAACAGATGCTGTTGAGGCTGTAGAGAAATAAGGACACTTACACTGTTGGTGGGAATGTAAAATTAGTTCAACCATTGTGGAAGACAGTGTGGTGATTCCTGAAGGATCTAGAACCAGAAATACCATTTGACTGGACAATCTCATTACCGGGTATATACCCAGAGGAATATGAATTATTCTACTATAAAATATATGCACATGCATGTTTATTGCAGCACTATTTACCATAACAAAGACTTAGAACCAACCTAAATGCCCATCAATGATGAAATGGATAAAGAAAATGTCACACATGCAGCCATAAAAGAATGAGATCATGTCCTTTCCAGGGACGTGGATGAAGGTGGAAACCATCACCCTCAGCAAACTAACACAGGAACAGAAAACCAAGCACCGCATGATCTCACTCATAAGTGGGAGTTGAACAATGAGAACACATGAACATAGAGAGAGGAACAACACACACTGAGGCCTGTTGGTTGGAGGAGAAGAGGGAGAGCATCATGACCAATAGTTATTGCATGTGGGGCTTAAACCTGAGATGACAGGTTGATAGGTGCAATGAACCACTAAGGCATGCATAAACCTATGTAACAAACTTGCAAGTTCTGCACGTGTATCCTGGAACTTAAAGAAAAATAAAAATTAAAAATAAACAGACCTTAAAATTTACAAAAATGCAAGTGGCACAATATTACAAAAAATAAATAAACAGAAAAAAATTTTTGTCAATACCCATGAAATAACTTGCTTGGTTACTGACTGGAAATGCATTTAATGTATAGATCAGGTTGGGAAGAAATGACATCTTAATATTGAAACTTTCTATCTATGAACATGAAATATCTCTCAATTTATTTAGTTCCTTGATTTCTTTCATCAGAGTTTTGTAGTTTCTCTCAGATAGATCTTGCACATATTTTCTTAGATTAATACCTATGGATTTCATCTTGGGGTCATGCTAATATAAATGATACTGTATTTTTAATTTCAATTTCCATGTGTCCATTACTGGTATATAGGAAAGAATCAACTTTTGTGTATGAATCAGTTATCCTGCAATGTTGCTGTAATAGCTTAGCAGTTCTAGGGTTTTTATTTTTTTATTGATTCTTTCAGATTTTCTACATAAAAAATTATGTCATCTGTGAGCAAAATTTTATTTCTTCTTTCTCAATTTGTATAACATTTCTTTTCTTGTCATAGTGCACTTAGGACTTAGTATGAAACTGAAAAGAAGTGGTAAAGGAAACCATCAAACACGATGTTAACTATAGGTTTGTGGTAGGTGTTCATTATCAAGTTAAAGAAGTTCTCTTCTATTCCTAGTTTGCTGACAGTTCTTATAAAAATGGGAGCTGGATTTTGCCATATTTTATAATTTTTAAAATTGAGGGTTTTTTGGTCTTTAATTAGACAAGCTCATTCTACATGTAGAGTACAAGGTCTTTACTAGTTGGTGTTTTATAAATATGTTCTCCAGATCTAGCTTGGCTTTCCATTTTTCTTTTAATTTTAAAATGTTTTTCAAAGAGAAAATTTTAATTTCATTGCAGTCAAATTTATCAAGGTTTCATTTTAAAGTTTGTGAATTTTGTGTCCCAAGAAATATTTGCCAGACTCATCATCACAGATATATTTTCTGTTTTCTTCTGAAAGTTATGGTTTAGGTTTTATATTTAGGCATATAACTTATTTGGGACAGCTTTTGTTTTAAAGATAAGGGTTTAAAGACAAAAATTGTCTTTATTTTTGGAGTATGGATGTCCAAATTTTCCAGAATTATTTTTTGAAGAGACTATTTTTTCTCCATTGAATTATCTTAGCATCATTTCAAATAAATTGTAACATTATGTAGGAGTTGAATTCCAGACTCCAATCTGTTCCATTGATGAATGCATCCATTCTTACTTCAACAACATAGCGTCTTGCTCACTGGAGTGCCATAATAAATCTTGTAATCAAGTCAAGTGAGAGTTTTAAAATTTATTCTCTGTAACATTTTTTTTCCTTTCTTTCTTTCCTTCTTTTTTTCTATTTTCTTTCCTTGTCTTTTTAGAATAATTCTTTTTTAAAACCTTAATTTAGGTTCAGGGGTACATCTACAGGTTGTTACACAGATAAATTGCATGTTGCATGGGTTTGGTGTACACATTAGTTTGTCACTCAAGTAATAGGCATAGTACCTGATAGGCAATTTTTTTTCCTCTCCCTCCTCCCACCTCTACACTCAAGTAGACCACAGTGTCTGTTATTCCCTTCTTTGTATCCCTGTGAACTCAGTGTTTAGCTCCTGCTCATAAGTGAGAACTAAGCATAAATTTTTTCATCAGCTTGTCAATATATAAGAAAGTCTGCCTTGAATTTATTTGGTATAATGCACATTTTATTAATCAATTTTGGGAGAATTGAAATCTTAAGAATACTGAGTCCTTTGATCCATTAATGCAGGATGATTTTATTTAATTAGTTCTTTAATTGCTCTCATTAAAGTTTTGTAGTTTTCATAGTGAAAGGTTTGCACATACTTTGTTAGACTTATATCCAAAAACTTCATGTTTTCAATTCTATTGTCAATTGTATATTTAATTTCACTTTTCAAATGGCAGTTTGTGGAAATACAATTGATTTTTGTGTCTTGACCTTATGTCCAGTGATCGATCCTACTCCTCCGTTTAGCTCTAGTATCTATTCTTGTAGATACATTGGTAATTTCCTACAGAAATAATTATTCCATGAATTAAGCCAATTTTCTTTCTTTCTTTCCAATCTGTATACATCTTATATCTTTTGCCTGCTCTATTGCATAAACTACACCCTCCAGACCACTGTAGAATGTAAGTGGGAAGAGCGAATATCCTTGTCTCTTTGCAATATTTGGACAAAAGCATTCAGTCTTTCACCACCAAGAATAATTTTAGATGTGGGGCTTTTAATAGTGCCTTTAATAAGATTTACTAGTCTAGTCTTCTTTGCTGAGAGCTTATTTTTGTGTGTGAAGACTGAATATTGATTTCTGTCAGATGAAATAATTAATCAAAATAATCTGTGTTTTCCTTTAAAAAAATCTGCTTATAGGTTCATTATGGTGGTTGATTTTGACTGTTGAGCTGACTTTTCATTTCGTGGGTAAACCCCACTTGGATGGAATGTATGATCCTTTTCTATGTATTGCTGGATTAATTTGCTACTATTTTGTTAGGTTTTTGTATATATTTTAATAGGGAGTATTGCTATGTAGTTTTTTTCTTATTGTATTATTTTCCTTTGTTTTGGTATTAGGATAATGCTGACCTATAAATTGAGTGGTGCAGTGTTATATCCTGCTTTGTGTCATGGAAGATTTATGAAAAATTGGTCTTGTTAACTCTTTAGTATAATTGACCATCTTCTGCTGGAGTTTTCTTTGCGGGAAGAATAAAATATGAATTCCACTTCTATAATAAATATGAACTATGCAGGTTACTTAATATTTAGACAACTTTGGCAGTTTGTTTCTTTTAAAGAAATTTGTGCACTGCATCTATATTTTGACTACATTAATTGGCATGTAGATACACAATTTTCCCATTACCATTTATTGAAAAGACTCCACATTATGTTTTCTTGATGGGCTTGTCAAAAATTAATTGACTGCATAAGGTTGGGTTTATTTCCTGGGCTCTTTATATTTTCCCATTACTTTGTGGTTTTCTTATGCCATTACCATACTGTTTTGATTACTATAGCTGTAAAATATATTTTGAAACCAGGAAATGTGATGCCACCAACATTTTTACCTCCAGATTATTTAGCTACTTGGGGATTTTTATAGTTCCATAAGAGTGTTAAAATTATTTTTTCTGACAGGTGCAGTTGATTATGCTTGTAATCCCAGCACTTTGGGAGGCCAAGGTGGGTGGATCACCTGAGGTCAGGAGTTCGAGACCAGCCTGGCCAACATGATGAAACCCCATCTCAACTAAAAATACAAAAAATTAGCTAGGCATGGTGGCGGCACCTGTAATTCTAGCTACTCTGGAGGCTGAGGCAGGAGAATTACTTGATCCCAGGAGGCAGAGGTTGCAGTGAGCCAGGATCACACCAGTGCACTCCAGGCTGGGCAGCAAGAACAAAACTCTATGTCAAAAAACATATATATATATATATAATTTTTCTATTCCTGTGAAAATTGCATTGGAATTTTGATAGAGTCTTCAGTAAGTCTATTTATCACATTTGGTAGCATAGATACTTTAATAATATTAATACTTCCAATTTATTAACATGGGATATATTTCCCTTTATTTGTGTTTTCTCCAATTTTTAAAATCATGTTTTATAATTTTCACTGTAGAGACCTTTTACTTCCTTGGTTATTTTTTTCCTAAGTATTTTATTTGGTTTGATGTTATCATAAATGGAATTGTTTTCTTGATTTCTTTTTCAGATAGATTGTTATTGCTGTAAAGTATGCCACGGATTTTGTGCATTGATTTTTATCCTGCTACCTCACTGAATTCATTTACTCTTTCTAATAGGGCTTTTTTTTTTTTTTTTTTTTTTTTTTTTTTGGTGAGATCTTTAGTGTTTTCTTCATATGGAATCATGTCTTCTGCAAACAGCTATTTTTACTTATTCCCTTCCAATTTGGAGGCCATTTTTTGTTTGTTTGTTTTGTTTTGTTTTGTTTTGTTTTTCTTGTCTGATTGCTCTTGCTAATATGTCCAGTACTATGTTGAATACAGGTGATGAATATGGGATTTTTACCTTATACTGAAGCTTAGAGGAAAACCTTTCAGTATTTCTCCTTTGATTTTGATATTGTCTGTGAACTTTTCATAAATGGCCTTTATTATGTTAAGAAAATTTCCTTTAATGCCTATTTAAAAAATTTTTTATCATGAAATAATGTTGAATATTGTAAATAGCTTTTCCTGTTTCTCTTAAGATGATTATGTGGTTTCTATCTTTAATTCTTTTAAGGTGGTTATCA
Organism: Rhinopithecus roxellana; assembly: GCF_007565055.1. NCBI lineage: Eukaryota > Metazoa > Chordata > Mammalia > Primates > Cercopithecidae > Rhinopithecus > Rhinopithecus roxellana. The sequence continues at coordinate 4,097,533 of NC_044550.1, forward strand.
TACTGATTTTATTGCCTGTGTTAAACCAACCTAGAAGCATTCTTGGAAGAAATCCCACTTGGTCATACATGGTGTATAATCTTTTTCAGGTATTGTTGAATCCAGTTTGCCAGTATTTTTCTGAGCTCTTTTGCATCAATATTCATCACAAATTTTAGCCTGTAAATTAATTTGGTAGCATTTTTGTTCAGCTTTGGGATCCGGGTGATGCTGGCTTCATTAAATGAGTTTAGAAGTGTTCCCACTACTTCTATTTTTTATAAGAGTTTAATAAATATTGGAATCATTTTTTCTTAGAAACTTTGGCAGAATTTGGTTATAAAGTCATCTGATCCCAGTCTTTGTTGGAGGGGGTTGTTTGATTACTGCTTAATTTTAAAAAAGTAATTGGTCTTTTCAGGGTTTTACTTCTTCTTAATTCAGTCATAGTAGTTTGTATATTTCTTGGAATTTATCCATTTCCTTTAGGTTATCCAATTTCTTAATATATAATTGTTTGTAATAGTCCCCTGTGCTACTTTTTATTTCTGAGGCATCCATTGTACAATGTATATTTATTTTGGTTTCTTTAGTTTTTTGGTAGTCTATCCAAATATCTGTCTATTTTGTTTTTATTTTCAAAAAGCAACTCGATTTTGTTGATTTATTCTATAACTTTTCTATTCTCTGTTTGACTTATGTCTACTTTCATCTTTATTATTTTATTCCTTCTGCTAAAGTAGGGTTTGGTCTGTTTATACTTTTGATTTCCTTGAGATGTAAATTTAGATTGTTTGGGTTAAACTTCTCCCATTACTGCTTTTCCAATATCCCATAAATGTGCAGTTGATCACCTAACTATATAAAACAAATATTGACAGATTTGAAAGGAGAAATTGATAGCAATATAATAGATGTAGATTTCAATATCCCACCTTCAATAATAGATAGAACATACAGACAAAAATCAGTAAAACAAAAAGCAGACTTGCACAAAACTTTAGACTTAATGAACTCAACAGACCTATACATAACTTCTCCACCAATAGCTGAAGAATATACATTCTTCGTGTGTGCACATGGAACATTCTCCAGTATAGATTACATGTTAGGCCACAAAAAGTCTTACCAAATTTAAGATCACAATTGTACAAATAATTTCTGACCTCAATGGAATGAATCTAGAAATCAATAACAGTAAGACAATGGGACAATTAATGCATGCATAAAAATTACATAACACACTCTTGAACAACCACTAAGTCAAAGAGGAAATCAAAAAGGAATTTAGGCTGGTGCTGTGGCTCATGCCTGTAATCCCAGCACCTTGGGAGACTGGGGCAGGTGGATCACCTGGGGTCAGGAGTTCAAGACCAGCCTGGCCAACATGGCAAAACCCATCTCTACTAAAAATACAAAAAATAAAAATAAAAATAAAAATTAGCCAGGTATGGTGGCGCATGCCCGTAACCCCAGCTACTCAGGAGGATGAGGCTGGAGAATCGCTTCAACCCGGGAGGCGGAGGTTGCACTGAGCCAAGATCTCACCACTGCACTCCACTCTGGGTGACAGAGCAAGACTCTGTATCCAAATAAATAAATAAATAAATACATAAAAATTGGAATTTAAAAAAATCTCAAAATGAAAGAAAACAAAAACAACATATCAAAACATATGGAACTTTATAGCAATATCATTTTCTGTTTATGTGTTATAATGTCTTGTGAGATTCATATAAATTTATATTTGCTGTGTCTTTTTAAAGAATCAATCTTTTATTTTCCTGTAGTGTTATTTATCACTAGTAAACAAGTTTGTTCTGATGTCTACTCTTTCTGGTACTAGTATAGTCACTCCAGCATTCTTTTGATTCATCTTTGCATGATATATATTTTTTGATCCTTTTATTTTTAACATATTCATATTTACATATTTAAAGTGGATTTCACAGGCCGGGCACCGTGGCTCAAGCCTGTAATCCCAGCACTTTGGGAGGCCAAGACGGGCGGATCACCAGGGCAGGAGATCGAGACCATCCTGGCTAACACGGTGAAACCCCGTCTCTACTAAAAAATACAAAAAACTATCCAGGCGAGGTGGCGGCCGCCTGTAGTCCCAGCTACTCGGGAGGCTGAGGCAGGAGAATGGCGTGAATCCGGGAGGCGGAGCTTGCAGTGAGCTGAGATCCGGCCACTGCATTCCAGCCCGGGCGACAGAGAGAGACTCCGTCTCAAAAAAATAAAAATAAAAAAAATAAAGTGGATTTCACATATACAGCATACAGTTGGGTCTTGCATTTTTATCCAATCTGACAACTTCAGACTTTTTATTAAAATGTTCAGATCATTTATGTTTAATGTAATTATTGATGTGATTAGATTAAATTTTTTTCCACCCTGCCACATCAGCTCATTTGTTATTTCTCTCTGTTTTCTTAAATTTTTTCTTTAAATGAATATTTTTGTTCTTCTATTTTATCTCCATTTTAGATTGTTCATGGTATATATTTTTGTTTGTTCTTGTTTTATAATATACACCTTATGTTAACACAGTATACCCTGCAATAATATTGTACTACTTAGTTTATAGTGTAATTATCTTACACATTATGTTGTCATTTTCTCTCTCATATCTTCTGTGCTGTTTTTGTCATACATTTCACTTAGACAATGGTTATAAATCTTCAATGCCTTGCATTTTTTTTTTTTTTACTTTAAGCAGTCAATTGTATTCTAAAATGATTACAAAAGAGAAAATATGTGTAATTTATATTCCCTTTCTATTTTACTATTTCTAGTGCTTTTCATTTCTTTCTGTAAATCCAGATTTTCATTTGGTATTATACATATTTGACGGATAGATCTACCTTTAATATCTTTTGTAGTGTCAGTTTTTTGGACATACGTTCTGTTAGCTTTTGAATTTCTGCAAAGCTTTCAAGTTATCTTCTTCTACGAAAGACTTTTTTGCTGGGTTTAATGTTATAATTGGTGAATTTCTTTTTCCTTTTAGCACCTTATAGATGTCACTCCACTGTCTTCTACCTTGCATAGCTTTTGATTGGAAATATTCTCTAATTCTTATCTTTATGCCTGTAATGCAGCATTTCATTTTTTCTCTAGTTGCTCTCAAAATTGGCTCTTCATTTTTGTTTTTTCAAAGTTTAACTATGATGTGTTTAGGTGCTTTTTGTTTGCTTTTTTTCTATTCTGAAAATTTCCTGCTTGAAATTTTCTGAGCTTTGTGGATTTCTGTTGTATTAGTCCATTATCATGCGGCTAATAAAGACATATCCAAGACTGGGTAACTTCCAAAGGAAAGAGAGGTTTAATGTTCTCACAGTTTCACATGGCTGGGGAGGCCTCACAATCAAGGCAGAAGGCAAAAGAGGAGCAAAGGAATCCTCACGTCTTGTGAGACTTAATCTCTATCACAAGAACAGCACAGGAAAAACCCTACCAATGATTCAATTACTTCCCACCAGGCTCCTCCCATGACACGTGGGGATTATGGGAGCTACAATCCTAATGAGAGCTGGGTGGGGGACACAGCCAAACCATATCATTCTGCCCGGTCCCTCTCAAATATCATGTCCTCACATTTCAAAATCAATCCTGCCTTCCCACACAGTCGCCCAAAGTCTTTTTGTTTTTGTGTTTTTCAAAAATCCTGCTTGAAATGATTTGAGCTTTGTGGATCTCCGGTTTCTTGTATATAAATTTGGAAACTTAGCCTCCATTATAAAATTTCTGGTATTTCTTCTCTCTCATTCTCTTTTTTACTCTATGAATCAAAGTATGCACACATGTCTGGCTATTTGATATTTTCTCAAAGCTCCTATATACTCAGGTAAGCTTTTAAAAAAATCATATTTGGGTTTTATTTTGTAAAGTTTTTATCAACCCACTTTAAATTTCACAAATTTCTTCCTCAGGCATGACAAGCCTCTCAAAGCAATTCTTCAATTTAAATATCATGGTTTGTTGTTGTTTTAAATTTCAGGAATTTTTGTTTGATTCATTTTAATAGATTTCACCTTTTTGTTGAAATCCCTGTCTTTTCATTTATGTTCTTAACCTTTACCACTATACCATTTAACATATTAAATCATAGTTTTTATAAATCCCCTGACTGATAGTTTTAACATCTGACTAATGGCTCAAACTCCTTCTATTGATTGTTTTAGCTCTGGAAAATGGCTTGTTTTTTTTTTTTTTTTTTTTTTTTTTTTTTTTCTGTTTTGTTTGTCTTATAATTTTTGAGTGAATGGTAAACATTGTGAATTGAAGAACAATAAAGACTGAGGTGAAGAACATTCATAGCCAGAAATGTATACAACTCTTCTTCTCTTAGGGTGGTAGTAAATAATTGAGTTCTGTTTGGGCTTTGTTTTTGATATATTCACCCTCATTGACAGCCAGTCTTCTAATTTTTTCCGTGTGGCCTAGTTGAACCACATGATTGAGGACTGTGGTGCTGGAAGTTTTTATCAGTGTTTGTGCTCCCTCGCTTTCAGAATCCATTGCATGACTGTGCCAAATAGAGGGTCTCTATTTCCATATTCCTTTTTCTCTTTTTATTCAATCATAAACTCATTATGGAGGCAGGAAGCAAACTTTTGGTTCTTCAGGTGCAGGTTCAGTCTTAGACAACATCTATGTGCCTGAGTATCAGGAATAGGGTTTTATTAATATTCTTGTCTCTCTCCTCCCCAGTAGAACTATATTCAGTCTTGTATCTCTGAAGGATCTGAAACAGGAGAGATATTTTTTTCCCCTCTTTGCCCCCAGCAAGATTATATCTCTGCTTTATATCATCATAGTGACCTGACCCATAAAAGTTTTCATATTCCTTCTCCAGGGGAAGATAATTTTGATTCATTTCTTCTCCCTGAAACAGTGATCTTTGCTTTATATCAGAAAGGAAGGTTCACTAACACTTCTCCAGAAACTGATGAGTTTTGCTTTGATCCACAGAGCATTGGATCTTTGCCTGGGACCTGGGCATAAGACAATTTGTTGCCTCTCCCTAATCAGTTAAAGCTTTTTCCTACCTACAGACAAGGGTGCAGGAAAGCGGACTATAGTTTGAAGTTATTCCACCCCCATCATGCCTTTAGCATTTAGCGATCCTCCCTGGTCCTCATTCTTTCCCATGAACACCGATGAAGATCTATAGACTAGCTTATAATTGAATGAAAATGTCCTGTGCTTGTGTACCCAGGTATTTTACTTTTTTTTGTAATCCACATTAAGCTTTTAGGAATTCATTAAAATTTGGGTTGCTTTTTTCTTATCTGCTTCTACGGCAGCCCCTTTTGTGCCCTCCTAAAATGAAACAATTTTAATGTCCTGTCTCATATCCCAGGTGCTTGCTACTCCTGGGAACTCAGTTTACTTTGTTGTCTCACTACATCAGCTGTCTGATGGGTTTAAGATAAGTAATGTTTTTATATATCATCCAGTATTTTCTCATTGTTAGGATCACAACAGTGTTTTTAAATTTTTATATCCTGACCATAAGCAAAAATCTATAAACATTTTAAAATGAAAACATGTTTATTGCTTAGTGATATATCTTTCTTCCATCGCAGAAGTTCAAAATGGAGATTAGAAATTTCTATTGTAGCACAAACCAGAATTTCTCTCCGGATATGATATTCCAGCATACAGATTTGTGATCTGGCTAATACAAATATCAAAAAACAGATGAGAAATTAACAACAACAACAACAAAAAAAAATAATAATTTTACTTTTGGAATTTAGAAAATGCATTGCAACAGTGTAACAGAGAGTGATCAGTATGTATTATAGAAAGGGAAATTGAGGGCTAAAATCATTTGGGATATACTGGGTTAAATACAGGTTAATGATTTGTTTTCTAGTAGACTTCTCTTGACTTTTAATATATTAATTTGCACTATGGATCTGTAAGAGAAGAAAACATCTATTTAGCATTTTACAATCTTATGTGACCACCAAACCTCCTTTTTTTTTTTTTTTAATTTTTCCCATGAAAAGTATTCCATAGAGCTCAATGTGGGAAATGCTAGTTTAGATATTTTTAAACACACTGGCATTTAAAAACGTTTAAATATTGTCGTATTTTAACAATTTTGATTTTGCTGTGTCAAATTCTTTATGGTTGAACTCTCTTGATGAAATTTTAAAAAAATGTGAAAAAGTGGCAAAGCTTAGAAAAAGGAGAGCAAACAAAATGTTGACAATGTAATTTTATATTAACAAACCTTAGGTAAATTCTGTGAAATCTAACCCTAAATTTAGTGTCTAATCACCCCCAACTCAGCATTCTCTTTACTCACATAAACCATACGACAAGTAGTTCAAGTTAAATTTGGGCAGAGATTCATATTTTGACTTCTATTGCTGAGATAACTTTTATTGACATATTCCAAAGAACCCTTTGAAAATATCTTCCATCTGTTCTAGACCAAATGAATAACCTCTATTTGTGCTGTAAACTATGGGTCTGATAAACAGGCAAAATAATCTTATGAACAGAAAACTTTGATACCTCAGTTATCTGTTGATTTTGGAATTAAGATGATTTTCTATTATGCCGCATGGGTAATATTCCACAATATTTTAAAATTTTCATTTTATCCTTTCCTTCACTCATTAGTTCATTCATTTATTGATAATCTGTTAAATACTTAAATTTACCACCAATTTGCAGAACCAATGAGGAATAAGGAATCTATTGTGTTTAATTCTAAATAAATTATTTAGCTACCCACTAAGAAATGAAATTTTTATAAATTCTATGACTCCTTTAAAATATTCAAAGTCAATTTATAGATATATTATAAATATATATAAATCAAGCTTTTGTTTCTCTATTTACACTTTCTTCATGATTTGTGCTACTATAAAATGCAATATATTTTATACCAAAATGTACAGTTTATCTGTGGCATACTCCACAAGTATACTCTATACTGAGCCACTTACGTGTTTAGGCAAGTATGTTACAAAAAATGTCATAAATAAAAGTTAATTATGAGAAAATAAAATTTTATTTTTTTAAGATTTAAAATGCTAATGTTCACTATAGTTGACATAATACAATTGTTTTTGGCTTTTGATATGCTCAGACATTTGCCTCAACTATTATGCCACATGAAAAAATCAATGATATAACTGACAGAAAATTTCTTTCCCATGGCAAAGAGTAATTTCTTATTTCAAGATATATAAGATATGTATTGTTTAAAAAAGCAAATAGTTATATTAACTCATTTTTGAAGCTTTAATATTTATACCAGAAATTTGAATCACAAAATAATGTCTCAGTTTTCTAATCATCCTTTAACTCAGGAGTGAGTGGAATATTATTAAAGATTGTTCTATAGGTCTTTAATTCCTAAGCAAGTGATCAAACTAGAGAAAATATGAAAAACAGATATTTATTGGAGCCTTCTAGTAGAAACCTGTTACTTCTATATGAAAATTTTAGGAGAACCAGAAGAAATAAAACTTCAGAAATTCAAGTTACCAAAACAATAACTTAAAATATAAAATTTGCTTCATTATAGCTATTTGATTAGTATGAGCTAATAATATCCTTGTAAACTGTTAAGAGTTGAGACATTCAAAAAGTAAGCTGATTAAATCTACATCAAGCATGGCTGCCATCTTGTGGGGACAGGATATAATGTATTGAGGGGCCAATCTCAATAAGGTGCTCCTTTTGGGTTAAAGTCATCATTTGTTCTCCATCCACCAGTTGTTTGATGCTTATTAACATTTTTCTTGAAATGACACATCAACATTTGAACAGAAAAGATAAGGCAACTAAAAGAACTATTAATGTACATGAATCCCTGTTTCTAAAATTTCAACTTCGTTGCTAATGTATAGACAGTAAGAAAACTTTAAAATCAGAAAGTTTTCACTTGAATCAACCTTAATAACAGATAAGTTTGGTAAAGCACTCATATTTATTAACCATTTAAATTGCAAAAATTTTTTTAGAATTTACATCTAATTGAGTTAGAAGATAATATGGCATTGTCCTGATAGGGCATGTAGATTTACAGTTTCATCGATTTATAAAAAGCTTTGAAAAGAAGAAAGAGATTTATTTTAGAAGGGAGTGAAGGAAAAGGAAGGGAAGGGAAGGGAATAAGGGAAGAAGGAATGGAGAGAGAAAGAGGGGAAGAGAGGGAGGAAGGAAAGAAGGAAGGAAGGAAGGAAGGAAGGAAGGAAGGAAGGAAGGAAGGAAGGAAGGAAGGAAGGAAGGAAGTGAGGGAGGCGGGAGGGCAGGGGAGGGGAGGGGAAAGGAAAGAAAAGGAGGGAGATATAAGCTATCACTGAGGATAAGATTTCCACTAGCGTCACAGACAAAATAGTTTGACTTAGTGCTAAGTGGTAAGTCAGTGTGAAGTTGACCTGAAAACAATGAGGTCAAGATAAGGCCAGCGTAAATATGTTATACAGGAATATGTAATTTAAGTATTTTTTCAAAGCTTATTTAAAAGTCAAAAAATGTACTTTCTAAGTTTAAGCCTTCCAATAAATATTAGTACAACTTCTGTAACTCAATTTTCCCATCATTGTCTAGAAAACCAAGATACTGAATGAGAAAGTCCCTGAAGCCTCAATGAGCTCTGAACTTCTTTGATGTGCTAAGTACAAAAGTTACTCTTTCAGTCCCTCAACAAAAGGAAATTTATGTTTTTCACATCTGCAAATAAATATCCCAATTACAATTTTACAGCCATTTATCACAACTACTTGCATCTATGGATGATCAGTCTTTGCCTTTTTACAGTTTTCCTTTCATGTTCATATTAAGGTTGAAATGTACTTGGACTCTTTTGTGTGACTAGCCATATTTGTAATATGAATAATATAATCATAAAGAATTAGAAATAATGATCATAATTTATTGTCTCATTTTGATGATTTTATTTTAAAAACCAACTCTTTTAAGTTTCAAATAAGTTGACTCATAAATTTATAGATTTTTATACTAAAACAAAACTCAAGAGTCATTAAAATATAATTGAACAGTTCCTTAAAATTGACCAATGTAAGATGACTTACTGCTGTTATAACAATGAGCAGCTGATTTTTAAAATTTAAGCATTGAAATTCGTAGCAGTTTTAATGATGAAAATGAAATAATTATATGTTCCAAGAATTTTTATTCTATTACCTTGCTTTCTTTCCACAATTGTGCATGATTGAAGGAGTCAGCATTTGTAGTCCCCTCACCAATGCAAATCAGTTTTTCTACAAATTCTGTTTTTCAAAGAAAAAAAGGCATATTAGTTTAAATCTTGGGGCAGTTCAGATTCTCTATTATTTCTTCAAATAATTGATGTTCATATCATGACCAATGCCTGAATGAAGTAACAGTCTCCACCTTGGAAGAATAAATTAATCAAACATGATTTACTTACATTTTATTTCAAATAGTTAATCATTTGTTATAAAACTTTAGTTAATGAGGGCTATATTTTCCTGCCAATACACGCCAGAATTTCACAAGGTTTGAATTTAAGTACAGTGGGCCAGATACATCACCCATTTCCATATAATAAGGGTTGAATTAAAGTTAAGCAGCCTTAATGAGATGAACAGATAGCTGTCATTAAAATATCTAATATGCACAGCCAGTGAATTCATATTTTTTTCTTCTGGAATTTAACATCTAATTCATACATTATAAATTCTTGTATCCAGCTAACTAAATATTACATTATGACAGTCAGTTTTCTAAAATAGTATAAAATATAGTTAATACATATTTATTATATATTTATTAATTAGGAATCATTGAATGTAGAAATTATTTCAACAATAAAAAGAATGATTGTTATTCTTGAAAAATCAAACAGCCAATGTTAAATTTAAACTTTCTTGTGTAACTTTTGGAAAGGCAAAACTCATGATTCTACTGTTTCTTCTGATTGGCAGGAGCAGTCATTATACCTTACAGGCTTTTCGTGATGTGTCACCCAGACTCATTTAAATGTCTGAGTATTAGAACAGTGATTCTGAACTATGGCTGCATAGCAGAGCCCTCTATAGATGCTATAGAATATATTACAGTCTGTGTTGAAAACTCCAGAGATTCTGATTAAATTAGCCTTAAGTGATCATTTTAAAAAGCTTCCCAGATTATTTCAAAGTGAATCTACATTTGAAAACTACTAAACTGGAGGATTAGGGAATAATGAAAATGCTTTGCTCATAGTACACTAAAACAGATTTCTGAGAGGGGAAACGTTATGAATATGACTATACAATATTTGACTTTCTCCAGGACAGACACTCATTAAGCCAGGACTGGGCTAGTTAATGCTCTGAAGTTCTTCCTAGTTATCTTATTCTAAGTTACCATGGTGTTCTTTCCATGTTAAATGGTTATATTGTAATTTTTCTTGATAGACTACATAATGACATCAATTTTTAGAATGTCACTGTAAATAATAATTGAAGCAAGCTATGGGGAGTGAATACCTTCTTTCAATTCATTGTCTGAATAAGTAAAGTATAATCTATGGAATTGCATCAAAACCCTTATAAAGTAAAGTGACATTAACACCAACATTAATATAATCAATATTGAGTCAATGCCTACTAATGGAACCAAAAATAAGCGAATGATCAAAATTGAGAGTAACCAATAAATCCTTCTTGGAAGCACTGGTTTGTTCCAGATTCAGAAGGAAGTGATGAAATTCAAATCAACAAAGGGGTTGTTGTAAAATACTGTGTTGAATAAAATGTGAATAAGCTTTGGTTTTCACTCTCAAGGCATTTATGATCTAATTTAGTAGGAGTCCTGTCTAACTCTAATACAAAATAGAGAGTGTTATGACAGTATAGAAGATAGATGGATTTATTTCACATTAAAGGACTGGACACCACTTCATGGGCAAAAGGAATTTGAACTAACTCTTGACGTGGTGAAGGAGAGTGGCTGGGAGGACAAATATGTGCTTTCCAAGAAGAAATATTAACATAAGTAAAAATATGGCAACAAAACATTTTCTGGAGTGTTCAGGAAAAAGTGTAGAAGATGAATGAAAACGGCCGGAAGTCAGAATGTACAACTGTGTCTGGAAAAATAGTAACCCAATTCAGAAGACCAGAGAGAAGGGTTCAAGTGAGGGAACAAGAAGAAAAGAGGTTTGCCAAACTTGGAGGTAAGGCTTTGAAAGGTTGTGTAATGAGTTTGGCATTCACACGTCCAACATTCCTAAAGAATTCCAATTATAATTGAAACAATATTATGACATTAATACCTGACCTCAACTAGTCACTCGACTGTGTTAACAAATCTCCAGTTTGCAATAAGGCCAGATTGATTTAAGTCAATCATGAAGAAAAGAATTCACAATGATCAGGATTTTATCTTAAGGAATACGCTTGCAGAAAATCCTTTCACTGGAGACTGAGAGGCTGTCATTCAGGACTTCCTCAGCTTTTTCCATGGAAGAGAGCACCCAACTTCCTTATTCGGAATTTATCTACATAGGTTATTAAGCTACTCAATGAAATATTTTGACCAAATGTTTAACTGAAACATTTTTTCTGTTTTATTTAATTCTTCTTCTTCTTCTTCTTTTTTTTTTTTAATTTGAAGATCTTTTCTATCCTGATAGAGAAGAATTTCTATCAATAGAAAGGATTTCAGGAACCTTTCTCTATCCTGATTGCCTAAAAAATACACTGGAGACAGAAAAAAAAAATCATTTTTAAAAGGTAATTAGCACGTTCTCTCCTTTTTATAACTTTATAATTGAAATCTCATTAAAAGCTTTCTAGGTCTCTATTTCCCTAAGTGACCAGGTGTCCCTAATTTGTTTTCAACCAATGTGACTAATTCCAGGCAAAGACTAGAAAAAGTCTGATACCTGTTAGAGACTAGCAAGGTTAAATAAGTGGGGTGGCTTTTTTAGGTTGCATTTAACCTCGTAAAAGAAAGAAAGAAGATAAAAAAAAAAAAAAAAAAAAAAAAAAGCTTCAATGTCTTTTCTCTTACAGTCCTGCCTTTTTCTCAGTCCCGGTTGAAGATTCCATGGGAAATGAGAGCACTATTTTGTTTCTCCCTTGTATTGCAGATAGGGGGAGGAGGTGGTTATTAGAGAGAAGCTCTTCCTCTCTTGGTTTCCCCCTCTCTCCGCCTGACAGCACCGCTCTCTCGCAGGCTCGCTCTTTCTCCTAGGTGATCCATTTCTAGGCAACGTGGGGCTGGTGCTGAAGCTGCCAGGCTCGCTCCTTGCTTCCTGCATCCCGCCAGGCGAACAGCTCCAAAAGCATCCTGCAACCCGCGGCGGCTTCCCTCCTCTGGCCCGGCCCCGCTGCTCGCGCCCGGCGCAACTCCCCCGCCACCGCGCCCCAGCAAACCGGCTCCCCGGGCCCGCCTCGCCAAGCTGCGTTCCGCGCCTCACGCAGAAAGGGAATTTTCTCTGCATTAGTATCTGCATTACCTTGAAGTTCACTTTTTCTACCCCTCTTGGAGAGGGCTTTTTCCCCCCTCCCTGGTGGAATCTGGCTGCTCCGCTTGGAATCTCCTAATCTTTCCTTTCCACTTAGATTCTGGCAGCGAAGACCAGTGATTCTCTGCGGGCTGTAGGGGCGGGGGCTGGGGTCTTTTTTGGTTGGGGAGGGTGCAGGGAAGGGGGCACATCCGGCGTGAAGGGGGTGTTGGAAGTTGCTGCGGAGCTGGGACCTGAGACCCGCGGCCCTCGCGCAGCGATGGGTCTGATCTGAGCTCCAGCCTCTCCCCCTGCCCAAGAGCAGTCGAGGCTGGATATATTTTTCAAAAGCCAAACTGCAAACAACTCTGGCGATGCCAAAATTCCCCTCCAAGTGACACGGCTTTGCGAAGGAGGTTTCCTCAGGCTGGGCTCTTTCTGTCATTCCCTTCTGCCTTTCTCGGAGACGATAAAAGGCTTTGCTCTGGCAATAGGAATTTAGAAAAAAAAAAAAAGAAAAGAAAACGCTGCGCTAAACTCCACCGTGACCTCAAACTCTTTGGACTGTTTGGAAAAAAAAAAAAAAGAAAAAGAAAAATTGGAAGAACATCCATCCTCCAAGAGAATCGGCATAGGAGGAGATGGAAGTTTTCCCCTTGCTCTTGGTTTTGTCCGTCTGGTGGTCTCGAACCTGGGACTCGGCGAATGCGGATTCGATCATTCACATCGGTAAGAAAGGGTTGGTGCAGCTCGTGGTTACTTTTCACCGTTTCAGTTCTCAAATGTTTCCCCTTTGCTTTCCCCCTCTCCGCCCTCTGTGTGTCTTGTTGAGGTGGCTTCAGTTCATTGCCTCTTCCCGCTACCCTTCCCTCACACTTGCCCAGTTTTCTGAAAGGATGTGGATACTCGAACCTCGACTGACTTGTGCTGTTGTTTCGCGGTGATTCGTGGAATGTGGCTGGGTGCGAGAGGCTCTCGAGTTGACCTGAGTGTGAGTGTGTGCGGGAAAGTGCAGGGGGATTCTGAGTGTGTGGGGAAAGGGAGTTTAATTGACTCTTCCATATTTTTTCCCGGATGTACATTTGCTCCATTAAAAAATTTATCTTTGGGGGAGCAGAGGAGATGTCACCTGTGAGATGAAAAGAATTGGGCCGGGGGCAGGGGGTGCGGGTAGGGGGCGCTCCCTTCGGATCGAACAGGTGGTTTTGCAACGTGAGCCGGCTGAGTTCGCCGCAGCTTAGTGCGATGGTGACGGGGTGCCGGATGCGCCCCCAGCCACCCTCTCTTCTGACGTCCTCTTGGCTTTATGATCCTCGCGTGGAGTCTTTGAGATGGTGGCGGGAGGGGCTGGCGGCAGTGTCGCCAAGGACTGGGAGTCGCGTGCCTCGCCTCCTCGGACACGCTCCCCGGGCCTGGCGCGGCGGCGAAACTGGCCCCGTGGCGCTTGGAAAAGCGAGGAAACGAATGCGCGCAGGCCGCTCCCAGGGTCTGCCTGGTAGATATCCGCCTTCCCTCGCCTCGCCTCTCCTCGCAGTCAACTCCGAGTAGCCGCGCAAGGCAGACAGCGAAGGCGCCAGGACTAATGCGGGCCCTGACTCTGAGAAGGACTGCCGAGCCGGCTCTGAGATGCTAGTGGCCCCACCTATTGGCAACCAGACAGGCCGGGACTGGCCGTGGCGAGCGGGGGCGGGCGGCGGGCTGCGCGTCATTATCATGCACAGCGCTCGCAGCTTCAGGCACCAACTCTTCTCACTTGCTAATCCGTGAGAGCTGAGCGGAGACAGGCTCTTGCAGCCTTTTCTCCGTTAATGCGACGAGTTCTTTTTCGGAAATTCGCTTCCCGAGTCAGCAAGGTTTCTTTGCTGGGCTGCAGAGAGGTTCCTTTGGGGGAATTTTTCTGGGCATAGGACTTTTATCTGTACGCATGGCTTGGTGTTCTGCAAATTGAGGTGACAGATGGGTCACAGCTTCTCCCCTTTCTGTACCCCTGCTTCTCCACCGCGCAACACACATACACATACACACACGTACACACACTCCTGGTAGGGGAACCTGCCGCAGGTGGCGATTGTGCCCGCCCAAGCGAGGGATTTGTGTCTGGCGTGCGCGCCCACAGTGGCCAGCCCCTCAGCTCCAGGGGGCTCCCTCTCTTGGTCTCAGACGCTGTCTTTGTAAACATGTCTGCCATTCTCTATCATTTATATCAGTAGAACTGTCTGTCTCTGTGCAAGGGGTAATGAGGTCAGGATTCAGAAAACCTAGCATTTGTGCATTAAGTAAATCAAACACTAATAGCTTGCCTGCTGGATCCCGTTTTGCCTGGGGGCTAACAGTGCCTGCAGATTCAGAACTTTTCAGCAAGAAATTATGGTCTCATTGAGTGGTTCAGCAATATTCTGATAGAGTTCAGAAATGAACTATGCTCCTTTTAAAGAAATGGCATACGTTTATATCCAGTTGTAAATGATTGGAGCGGGAATGCAAATATATAATCATAATACCTTTATACTCATTGTATGATTAGGGATTTCTGATGTAGGTTCCTCATCTCTCAAGAGGGAAGGCCTGTGGAAAAATGCTTTTTTTAATCGCTTATTCTGTGGTCTGCACGATAAATACATTATTTACAAATACCTACAGCTTTTGCTATCCCTTACTGTTAAATACTATTTTGCAATGCAGTCTGGACATCTGTTTCAAAATAGAACAAAACTGTTGTGTTTTTTATTTTATATACTGTTGTCTGTCAGAGGGACTTGGCTTACTTATTTATAATCACATTAAAAAAAGTAGCTGTGTACAAATTTAGAAGGTTGGTTGTATACATTAAATGTGTATATCCTACTAGCAGATATAGTTACTTCTGAGACAATTAATTTGACTTGAATACAATTAGTACATTAGGTGAGATACTAAGCTGTTGTAAAGACTATCTAATATTGTCATGGGGCTAGCAAATTGTTTCAAAATCTTTATCTTTCATAATATATTGAAAAACATTAACTCCTAAATAAAAAAATAAAAAATGATCACGGGTAGTATGTGTGTAATTCAGTGCCTCCACCCCTACTCGCAGCAAAAGTATAGTAAATTCAAAACCGAACGTCCATATTAAAATTGTAAAGCACCAGTTAACATGAACTGGATTAGTTTACTTACTTGGTTGAATAGGAAAAGAATTAATTTTCTTTAGGAGGTGATTGCCTTCATTTAAATATTTAACGTGAGAAATGTGTCTACGGGGAAATGTATTAGTTCAGGACTGAAGGAATGAATGTGATGAAACTGGAGGGAAAGGGTATTTCACTCTAGCGATGGAAGGAGATAGGAGGAATGAAAGGTTTTCCCAGCCTCATGTGATGTGTTCACGCAGAAAGTAGCTGCATTATGTAGTTCAGGCAAACTGGAAAGATAAAAAGACACTGCTCTAAGAGGCTTTTTATATACTGAATTATTTTGGTATTGAACCAAATTATATATACATGAAAATCATCTCCTTCTTTCTATTTCTCTTCAGTTTTTACCTCATGTCGGTAGTTTAATAAGGTCAATTACACATTTTGAACTCTAGTATGTTTTGTTAAACTTATTGATTCACAACAGTGATGAGACATAATGGTTAAACCATAATGATTGAAATGAAAATGTATTTATTTCAGTCAAAAATGCACAAGTTTATAATTACTTTGAGTTTCAATCAAATAATATTTTAAAATATTTAATAATTACATATATTTTATAATACACATCCACACGTAGATACACAACCATATAGTATTTAAAAATGAATCACTTCCATTGTGATCTTCTTTGCCCCAATAAAAGAAAGGTCTTTTCACATATAAAAACTATGCAATTTTGAATTATGCTTCTACTTTGAGCCTATGCATTGATTGAGTAATTTCATCAGACCCACATTACTTGATTGCTTAGAAGTTTCCTAATGATCTGCATGCTGTAGGAAGAACCAAAAAGTCGTGAGTAGAATGGCAATGATATTGTGTTTTATGAAGCTATTCAGAAGTCGCTCTGATTTATGTAGCTAGAAAGCTCCAAAGTCTTTGAGATTAGCTACGCTGACTGCTATTTTCTTCATACAGCAGTCGTCCCACACTCTTTACTCCCTAAACACAACAGGAGTTTAGAGCACTGCTTTAATTAAGCAGGGATTAGGTGGCATTTCCAGTCAACTGCACAGTTTGTTTTGCTTCATCTCAACTATGGAAGAGCTCACGTTTTAACAGTTTAATATATGCTCCTTTCTTTATCTGGTTCCTGTGCTCACAGAACTGATGGTAAATTAGCTATCCTCAGTTATATATCTCTACAAGAGAACACTCAAATGGTGTACTTATTCATATATTACACAAATCACTAGCATATTTTTATTGTTATCAGTCATAGTAAAATACCTTATGTCAACATGGAGTAGGAAAGATGCATTTATTCATGTTTTTCTTATAAACAGATGATACTTTATAGTCTGAAATCATAAACGGTGATATTATGTTTGAGAAACACAAGACAATCCACAGAATACTTTTATTATGAGAATGTTCAAATTAAAGTACAAAATCAGGTAAATAAAAGGTATCAACACATTAAAAACAATAATAGATTGTAAATGTAAAATACCAGTTATTCTTACTTCTACACTAAGGATTATTTTGTCAGTTATAGAATATAAAAGCTTTCACAGAAGATGTGCTGTTGTTCTACCAATTTTTTTTTTTTTTCATTTGGCTACATGATTTGCATTGGTTAATGATAACCCCCGGGACTCCTCAAGGATTTTTGGATTGTGTAAGATGTCTCAATGATATTTTATCCTCTTTCTACTTTTAGTAGTCGTTTGTTCCTGAAGTTCGTGATAACTGTGTAAACTTCTGGAAAGTACTAAGGGACTTGGCTTTACTATTCTTCTCTGTATCATTAATACAGTTATTTGAAGCACAATTCAAGTGTGTATTAAGTTAGACAACGTTGTTATTAATCAAAGATATCAACTATGACATGACTAATAAGCCATTACACTAAGGGCCTTTGCTTTCTACTCCAGGTGAAATGTACATCCACTAAATATCTGTTATAAATTTTAAGACAAATATGAATAAAAATCAAGGTGATTAACTTTTGATTTATTCAAAAATAAAAGTCAATTGAAATAGTTAGGAGCAATGGAAGATACACTTTATTCCATTCTGATATCTTAGGCTAATTTTATCATATGATAATTTTATCTTAAAGGACCATTGCAATTTCAAAACCACACTTTTTAATCTAGAAGTTTTTTTCTTCACCTATGTATATTACTTTATTTTAAAAAGTAAGATATTCACACTTCTATTGGATCATCATGATATTTTAGATTATAGACAGTCTATTTGTCTATTTTAGATTATAGACAGCATATTGGTGAGTGAAGTAATCACATAGTAATTATAGAAACTATTACTATAGGATAATGTTTATTAGAAAACACATTTATGGCTTATAAAGATGTCTTTGCCATTAGGTGTCACTGCATTCTGAGCTGTTTTCTTTTTTATTATTATTACTTGAAAACCACATGAAATATTTTGAAAATTCTCAGAAAAAAAGTAATTTTAATGAGTTTTGTAATGCTGCAAGATATAGGTAGTTTTTATTTTCAAACTAGAAAAATAAATATTATCCCTGTCTCTTATTCTTGTAAGAATTTAATGCTACAACATATCAACACACCTGATACCCTCTAAACAAATTAGATTGCTAGACATAGTGATACAATTTTTTTCTCGTATTTAAAATACAGGAGAAATGTCTTCTTAACCTAATACTTATTCTCTATGAATAAAATCTAGGACACCAGGAAGGATGCAAGTGTGTTTAATACTGCTGGAGTAAACACACATTGGTGAATAAAGTAGTTTGTTAAGCAGCTTCTAACTGTGGTAGCTCTGCTCACCTGTGGGATACTTGAGGTCCCAAACTGATTGTTGTTTGTGAGACAAAACATGTAAAAATAGAGTTGTGAAAAAAAAATACATGGACACAAATGTATCTAAAAAAATACCAACCATTGAGTTTTATGAATGACCATATATGTTTTCAGATAATTTTTGCCTGGTTAATTGTATGCATTGTATCAATTCCTTGCATAGTTCCACCTCCACCACTACCACTGCAAGTACCACAATTATAAGCTTTATTTGTCCATGTAAAACTCATGACTATGCTCACATAGTAATTTATTTGTTTTGTAAAAAGGCACAATCTTCTTTCTGGCATATTTCATTATAAGAATAATGGAGGATGAAATTTAGGGCAACTTTTAATCCGATAATTTAGTTTTAACATTGGCAAACTCACATTATTAGAGAATGCAAGACTAGGTTAAATGAGCAAATGAACAGTTTGCCTTATGTTAGATTTTGCCCTATACCAAAATTCATTAATTATTAGTTGGAATAATGTATTATTAACAACTCAGAGTAAAATTAAATGATTAGACAGTTGCCTAAAAGATAAGAAAAAATACTAAGGCAGTTCTGGAATTGATTATTAGAACATCTATGGATTCACGTCATTTAAATTGGTGAATTTTAGTATATTGATGTGGACACACATTTCAGAGAATTTGACAAATTCTCTGAATTTGTCAAACATAGCACATGGACAATGTTAAGGTATAATAAAAAAAAGTATTCTGGATTAGAATTTAGAAGGTTTTGGACTAAATCTCAGTTTATAAATAGTTAATTGAATATATTGGAAAGTTATTTAATTCTTTAGTCTTCATTTTTATTAACCCTAAAATAAGATTTAGACTAATGTTCATTTAATCTCTAAGACTATGTAAACTAAATGGAGAACAATTGCTATATTTAAGGAGTAACAGAAAGGAATTGGGTGAAGAGATACAGCCAAGTGTGGCGATAATTAGTAGTTGCCTGAGAGTGAACTTCAAAAAAGGAAATACAAGGGGAAATAAGGAACATAAAGTCTTAATTACTCAAATTAAGAACTCTTTAAATTGAAGATGTTTAGTTGCAAACGAGAATTATGTATATTTCTTCATCAGATATTCTAGATAACTAGTATCTGATTGAGACAGCTAGATTAGTTTTTTGTTTTCGATTTTGTTTTCACTTTGTCTATTATTAGTATCAAGGTATTACCTACAGCATTACTCCTATAGAACACTGCAAAATTAGTGTTTATTAACACTAACTGGAGGGACACTGGCCTTTAGAATTTGCAAACTGGGAGTGCATCAGGAATATTAACATATGCTTGATATCACTACAAAGAAAAAGTAGAGTATAAAGAAAGTAACCAATTAAAAGTTCTTCACTACACTGGACTCCTGCTTCAGGTTTTTATGTTTTTATCCCACTGTTGTTCACCAAGTAGTCATCAATGTGAAGCTGAGGCAGGATTGATCCCCCGAAAGCTTCTTGAGTAGTTAGAGAGAAGCCAAGTGAACACCAGAAGCTAAGCACTAAAGACCTACTTATGGTCTTAAATGTTCTTAAATCACTCTGTAGTCACATTCCTTATTAACAGATTTTTAAAATGAAAAACATTAGGTAATAAATTATATAACAATAGCAATTTGCTTATGTTTTTCTTTAAAATAATTAAAACTACTATTTTTTAAAAAATCTCATTTTATTGCTCAGACTACCTGGTCTATCCTAAGTAAGCTTAAATAAGGTATTTGCCTCCTTAATAAAGTCATTATAATTCTAGAAGTCAATATTCCTGAAACTGTATGGTAATATAAGCATTGCTACCAACATGTAGTATGTGTGCTAATTGGGAGAATTTTCTTTTATTCAGCAAACATTTTATTCTGAATCTACTTTGTATGAAGCATTGCTTCTAGTCTCTAAAATTAAAATGTTGAACCAGCAAGTTATGTTTTTGTATATAAGGAACTTATGTTCTCATGGAAGAGACAACCAGATAAGAAAATATATGATGTGATGTCAAATATTGATAAATGCTATGAAGTAAAATGAGGGAATGAAGGGTGACAAAGTACGTTTTCATTGGAATAGAGACTGGATCTAAAGAAAGGATGTGAACCATGTGGATATCTGATGAAGAATAATTCAGTCAGAGAATATAGCAAGAATGATGGCCATGAGATAAGACACTAAGAAAATCTGCTTAGTTTACTTAAGAAATATCTTTAAAGCCAATTGGAGTATAATTCTGTGAGAAAAGCAGGAAATGGAAGTAAATGGGGTCTGAGAGGGCACTGGGGAAGATTCTGTAGGGACTTACGGGTCATGGTAAGGGATTTAAATCTTCTAGGTGTTTTGGGTAAAGATAAAATGTGTGATATGAAATAGTTTGTATTTTAGAAAGATAACATTCTTTGCTTAAGTGCACTGGATAGAGTAGAAGTACAAATTGACAATAGCAAATTGGATCAAGGTGGTAACTTAGCTAAATGTACAGTTGTCAGATTGTGGACATAATGTGAAGATAGGAAAAACAGGATTTTCTGATAGATGAGTCAGGTGGGAGAGATCCAGAGTAAGTAAAGAGGCTTCCCAGGTATTTTACCCAAATACATGGGGTAAATGTGTTACTACTAACTAATATTCGGAATATGGGGGCATAAGCAAGTTTAGGGTACAAATCAAAATGTGCATTTATTAAATTTTGTATTTCTATTAGACATCAAACTTGAGAGTTTAAATTGGAAGTTTACTGTATGATCCTGAAATTTAGAGGTGAGTTTGGGATTTGAGCTGTATATTTGGGGAATATATCATTGTCAATATAGACTCCTGTAAGAATGGCCATAATCAAAGAATCAAAAAACAGTAGATGTTGGCAAAGATGTGGCAATCAGGGAGCACTCACACTGCTGGTGGGAATGTAACCTAGTACAGCCGCTATGGAAAACAGTGTGGAGATTTCTTAAAGAACCAAAAGTAGAACTACCATTTAATGCAGCAACCCCACTACTAGATATCTATCCAGAGGAAAAGAAGTCATTATTCAAAAAAGATACTTGCACGTGCATGTTTATAGCAGCACAATTCACAATAGCAAAATCGTGGAACCAACCCAAATGCCTATCAATCAATGAGTGAATAAAGAAACTCTGGTATATATATATATATATATATATATATATATATATATATATATATATATATGATGGAATACTACTCAGCCATAAAAGAGAATGAATTGACAGCATTTGCAATGACCTGGATGAGATTAGAAACTATTATTCTAAGTGAAGTAATTCAGGAATGGAAAACCAAACATTGTATGTTCTCACTGATATGTGGGAGCTAAGCTATGAGGACACAAAGTCATAAGAATGATTCAATGGACTTTGGGGACTTGCGAAGAAGGGTTGGTGGAGATAAAAAAAACAACAAATATGGTGCAGTGTATATTGCTTTGGTGATGAGTGCACCAGGTTCTCACGAATCTCCCCTAAAGAAACTTACTCATGTAACCAAATAGCATTTATACCCCAATAACTTAGGGAAAAATACAATTAAAAGACAAAAAATAATAATAAAATACATAAATAAAAATAAAGGAATGGAGAGGAAGACATGCAGAGAGAGAAGAGTTCCAAGACTTTGTCATTTAACATTCCAAAAGTTTGAGTCCAAGGAGAACAGGGCATGCAGGAAAAGAGAAATATGAGTAGCCTGTGAGACAGGAGGAAAACCAGCAGTACATGGTATTCTGGAAGCCATGTGAGAAAAGTAATTCTAGAAGGAGAAGTGAGAAACCTTGTTAAATTGTATGTATGAAAATGGAGATTTGATTGCTGGGCTTGAAAATGTTGAGTACAAAGATTACTTTAAAGGAAGTGCTTATAGTGGACTATAAGTGATAAAATACTGATTGTAGAGAACCCGAAGACTTAATAGGATATGAGGAATTCTATGAGTTTTGTCATAAGAAAGTGGTAAGGAAGGGAATATTAGGTAAAGGGAAGGATTTCCTTTCACAGCTGGGCATTGGTATATATATGATAATTTTCTAAATATTCAGTCATAAGAGAAGTATCAGTAAAATGATTTAAAATTGATACACCTTTTTCTTTCAACTTATATGATTTCTGAGTTTGGATAGAAAACGTTCAAAAGGAAACCTGTTTTTATTTTCTCTCTCTCTCTCTCTCTCTTTTTTTTTTTTTTTTTTTTTTTTTTTTTTTTTTTTTTTTTTTTTTTTTGGTGATTTGAATCAAGTGACACCAGGCCAAACATAGTGAAATTAACCTGACAGAGAAGTTTAGAATTTAGATTTCATTTAGTTTCCCAGATTGCCATTCAAATATCATAGAAATTTTTTATCTGAACTTAAGAGCAGACTACATTTTACATAGTATTGCTATAACATTACAAATGTCATAAATATTTAGTCATTTAGTAATGTACTAATTGCAGGAACACACAATATTTCATTCTGTTAGTGGTATTAAAATGCATAAAATTATTTTGTTATAATAGACAAATTTAAATCCATTGTAAATTTCCTCTGAGTAAATGCTGTTATGAATTTGATTTGCTTAAAACATCACTTTGGAAACACATTTTTAAAGTTTTTAATGTGTAGGGGGACATAAAGGATATATGTGTTGAGGATCCCTAATCCAAAAATCTAAAATCCAAATGCCCCAACATTTGACACTTTTCAACACTGACATGATACCACAAATGGAAAATTCCACACCTGACCTCATGAGATGGATGCACAAAATTATGGAAAAAAGTTTTATGAAATTACCTTGCCTTCTGGCTTTGTGTATAAGGTATATAAGAAGCATAAATGAACTTAATGTTTACTTGTAGTCCCATCCCCAAGCTATCTCATTATTGATATACAACTACTCCAAAATCTGAAAAAATTCTGAAATCCAAAACATTTCATGACCCAAGCATTTCAGATAAAGGATACTCAACCTGTAGTAATTACAGGGCAAAGTTTATCATTACAGCATAGAAATTAAATAGATACAATAAATTCATTAGGCATATTGTATTCGTATGATTTCTGTGACACATTTAAATATTTCCTTTTATGGATCTTTTACTTTGTGCTAAAAATGGGTGATAGATTTTTCAGTCATAGGTGGACATGAGGAAAGGAAATGTTCTAAATTTAGTAACCTCAGATTTCAACCTTTTGAATACGAATCTTAGTTCTTTCATTAGTATTAATATACCCATAAGTTGTGTATTTTGATTTTGCACCTAAAATAATAATATCTGTACTAAAATAAGCATGCTAATAGCAGATGAATAATATTTTTTGTGTTATTTGTTGTTATAAGTGTTATGTCCTCTATGAAAACATTTCATCTTGTGGAAACAATGTGATATGGATGTCACATGGTTGTTTCTGCTCTGATACATCTGTTAATTGGTATGTAAATATGGAATATTTGAACGATGAGAAGATAGGAGTCTTACAGTTTGAGAATAGCAATGACTGACAAAAAATGCAAATTGTTTTCTGGCTGGAGCCTAGGAACTTAATTAATGAAATACAGAACATTGAAAGATATTTTCTATTTACTAGTTCGTAGCTTCTTGGGGTGGTGAAATACCATTTGAAGGAAATGCTACATGGACTTAGATCAAAACTTAAGTTGGAGTGAAACCCTAACACTGCTGAAGTGTTTACTATATGTAACTTCAACATCATTAAAATGTCATATTATTGATTGGCTTAATATCTTAAAATCCAAAGACAAGATAGTATCTTAGTAGCTGTGGTGAGACAAGAGAACTAGTCCTGGCTACATGCGGTGGCTCACACCTGTAATCCCAACACTTTGGGAGGCTGAGGCGGGTGGATCACCTGAGGTCAGAAGTTCAACACCAGCCTGACCGACAGGGTGAAACCCCGTCTCTACTAAAAATACAAAAATTGTCTGAGCATGGTGCTGTGTGCCTGTAATCCCAGCTACTCAGGGGCTGAGGCAGGAGAATTGCTTGAACCTGGAAGGTGGAGGTTGCAGTGAGCTGAGATTGCACCATTGCACTCCAGCTTGGGCGACAAGAGTGAAACTCCAACTCAAAAAAATAAAAATAAAATAAAAAGAGAAACCATCCTGTTGTTCTGTTGCATGATGTTTAAAGTGAATTCAAATCCAGAAGACTGATTCCTCCTTCTGATAATCTCTGCAATCTGACCACAGACAAAATTGTGTTGGTGATTTAGTGGTAGTTGCTATCTTGCTACTCAGAATCCAGATCTCCTTTGCTGCTTCTGTGAATGGAAACCGTTGAATTTTCTTTTTAGATATACCGACAACTCTCAGCATAGCCCAGTGGAAGCATGGCCTATGTGAGAACCATTATACATTTCTTCCTAAATTGTTTTTCAATTTGTAACACCTTATAAATGTGGGTGATGCTTCATCCACAGATGTAAGAGGGACTGCTCTTCTCTCGTGTTGTAATCATGGTGAGTTTTGGACATTTTCTATAATCCATTAATTTCAAACTGAGAAATTATGACTCACATTTCATGTTCCATTTGCAGAACATATTGATTTAGGATTACATGAAACCATAATATGTGACATTTTTGGGTGTTTCACCAGATGTTTTTAGATCTGTTATGTTGTTATAGGAATATAGCTCATTGACAAAAGACAAGTTTCATATCCTTAGAACTTTCAGGAGTATCTGCCTTCTGAGAAAATATTATAACATTAGGAAGCTGAAGGTAAAACAATTCAAAACTCCCAGCTGAACGACTGTGGTCTACTATGGCACTGGAGATTGTGATAATTCAATAAATGCCGTTTTTATGGCAGCCTAAAGGTGCCATAAAAGCATATATTTTGGAAAAAGACATATAAATGGGATCAGGAGGTTATCACATACAAATGGTCTTTATAGTAGAAATCTCATTTCTCAGCTTTCTGATGGTTCATCATATTGTTGCTATAGGCTACAAAGTAAATACAATCATGCCAATTTCAGATCTAAGGAAGAATTATTTTTTAATTCTTTTATTTTTTTTTTTAAATAGATGTCAGTAGTTCTCATGCAAGCTTAAGTAATGAAGGAGGAGGCATTAAGATTTGGTTATTTTGTAATTAATTAAGCTAATGAGATCTTTTCTAAATTTAATACCGTACATCAGATATTCCATTAAGCATGATTTCTTGGGTAGAGAAAAATTAAATTGCCTTTTTGCTCTCACTTTCGAAGTTAATAGTACACTGTTCTTTCATATTACTAATCTATCCTCACTGCTGTATGTATAAAACATCAGTGAAAATGATAGTTTTATGACATTTGACATTCATGACATTTGACATTTATGACATTTGACCATGATGGAAAAAGTCTCCCTATGGCAGAAGTAAAATAAAGTTTCTTTACAAGTGGCATAACTATTATTAGGAAAATATATTTATATAGACTTTTAATTATATAGATGTAATTGAAAACAAGAAAAACATTGAAAACTGAACATAACAGATTGTTCACAATCTAACTGGCCAATGCTTCTATTTTTCTCCACAACAGTTCATGTTGTGGTTAATAAACAGTTAATAAATAGCAAAACTGGCTGCTTTGACTTTTTTCTTTTTATTTTTCCTGTCCACTCTTCAGTGGCAATACTAATGAGCAGTGAAATGGCCAAAAGCAAGGAAAAAGGAGCAAAGGGTTTTAGATATTCTGTAAACCAGAAAATCAGTCCCTGACTGTTCATATGCACAGGCTTGCTGAGAAGAAATGGTTTTATTTTCTCAAAATATCACCCAGATTCTGAAGATAGAACTTGCTCTTGGCTGCTGAGTTAGTAAGAGGAGTGAAGCTTTTAGGCCACTAAAGAATAATAAGCTGAATGACACTGACTGGGAGCAAAGTGAAGAATATTATCGCAGAGAAAAAGCTGCCCTCCAGGGGTAATGCTGCCCCAGTGATTGGCTCAGTTGTTTGCATCATATTTATGGTGATTTTTAATTAAAATGAAATATAAATTGCAGCTATACTACTTAAAAACTTTAGGTAATTATGTATAAACTGGGTTGTATTGATATTCCTGTCAATACACATTGAGTCTTGAGCATCTACATTGTATGTACCCTGTTGACCTCCTGTTGATGGTATGTTATAGACCATGAAGAGAAATTTGAATATTGCACTCTTAAAAAGGAATTGCGAAGCACATGACAATGATAAATGCAAAAATCTGATTAGCAATTAATGGAGGGAAAAGGGGAGAAGGGAAGGTGATGTGATGGAGAGGTACATAGTTTCAACGTTATTGATGGTGTTTTATTTATTAAGTTGGGTGGTTGTTTCACAACTGTTGATTTTATATATATATGTGTGTGTGTGTATATATATATATAAATTTTTTTTTGGTAAGCAATAGTGTATCTGTTGTTACTCTGCTCATAGAGAAATCGACTGGTTTAGTTCTCTTCCACTTTGGTTAGGAAATAAGTTTTTTTCTTTTAGGCCCCTCCATCAGGTAGAGTGACTAACTTTCCAATTCTCTTTGGAGAGAAAGAGAGTGCATACTATATGTCAGGATTATAACTTTTTTCTTTTTTTTTTTTTTTTTTTTTTGAGACAGAGTCTCACTCTGTCACCCAAGCTGGAGTGCAGTGGCACGCTCATGGCTTACTGCAGTCTTGATTTCCTGAGCTCAGGCGATCCGCCCACCTCAGCCTCCCTAATGTTTGTATTTTTTGCAGAGGGGATTTCCTCATGTTGCCCAAGCTAGTTTCAAACTCTTGAACTTAAACAATCTGCCCACCTCAGCCTCCCAAAGTGCTGAGATTACAGGCGTGAGCACCATGCCCAGCCAGTAGGACTATTAAATAGCAAGTTAGAGAAGAATTCGGAAGTCTGTCTTCAATCACAGTGATCCCTGTGATGGATTCAATAATCAAGTTGCCTTTCTCTACCATTTAGAAAAGCATCTTTGAATGTTTGTTTCTTTTTTTTTTTTAATTATACTTTAAGTTCTAGGGTACATGTGCATAACGTGCAGGTTTGTTACATATGTATACTTGTGACGTGTTGGTGTGCTGCACCCATCAACTCGTCATTTACATCAGGTATAACTCCCAATGCAATCCCTCCCCCTTCACCTTCCCCATAATAGGCCCCGGTGTGTGATGTTCCCCTTCCCGAGTCCAGGTGATCTCATTGTTCAGTTCCCACCTATGAGTGAGAACATGCGGTGTTTGGTTTTCTGTTATTGCGATAGTTTGCTGAGAATGATGGTTTCCAGCTACATCCATGTCCTTACAAAGGACTCATCCTTTTTTATGGCTGCATAGTATTCCATGGTGTATATGTGCCACATTTTCTTAATCCAATCTGTCACTGATGGACTTTTGGATTGATTCCAAGTCTTTACTATTGTGAATAGTGCCGCAATAAACATACGTGTGCATGGGTCTTTATAGCAGCATGATTTATAATCCTTTGGGTATATACCCAGTAATGAGATGGCTGGGTCATATGGTATTTCTAGTTCTAGATCCTTGAGGAATCGCCATACTGTTTTCCACAATGGTTGAACTAGTTTACAATCCCAACAACAGTGTAAAAGTGTTCCTATTTCTCCACATCCTCTCCAGCACCTGTTGTTTTCTGACTTTTTAATAATTGTCGTTCTAACTGGTGTGAGATGGTCTCTCATTGTGGCTTTGATTTGCATTTCTCTGGTGACCAGTGATGATGAGCATTTTTTCATGTGTCTGTTGGCTGTATGTATGTCTTCTTTTGAGAAATGTCTGTTCATATCCTTTGCCCACTTTTTGATGGGGTTGTTTGTTTTTTTCTTGTAAATTTGTTTGAGTTCTTTGTGGGTTCTGGATATTAGCCGTTTGTCAGATGAGTAGATTGCAAAAATTTTCTCCCACTCTGTGGGTTGCCTGTTCACTCTGATGGTAGTTCGTTTTGCTATGCAGCAGCTCTTTAGTTTAATTAGATCCCATTTGTCAATTTTGGCTTTTGTTGCCGTTGCTTTTGGTGTTTTAGACATGAAGTCCTTGCCCATGCCTATGTCCTGAATGGTATTACCTAGGTTTTCTTCTAGAGTTTTTATGGTATTAGGTCTAACATTTAAGTCTCTAATCCATCTTGAATTAATTTTCATATGAGGAGTAAGGAAAGGATCCAGTTTCAGCTTTGTACTTATGGTTAGCCAATTTTCCCAGCACCATTTATTAAATAGGGAATCCTTTCCCCATTTCTTATTTTGTCAGGTTTGTCAAAGATCAGATGGCTGTAGATGTGTGGTATTATTTCTGAGGGCTCTATTCTGTTCTATTGGTCTATATCTCTGTTTTGGTACCAGTACCATGCTGTTTTGGTTACTGTAGCCTTGTAGTATAGTTTGAAGTCAGGTAGCTTGATACCACCAACTTTGTTCTTTTGACCTAGGATTGTCTTGGCAATGCGGGCTCTTTTTTGGTTCCATATGAACTTTAAAGCAGTTTTTTCCAATTCTGTGAAGAAACTCATTGGTAGCATAATGCTGATGGCATTGAATCTATAAATTTCCTTGGGCATTATGGCCATTTTCATGATATTGATTCTTCCAATCCATGAGCATGGTATTTTCTTCCATTTGTTTGTATCCTCTTTTATTTCACTGAGCAGTGGTTTGTAGTTCTCCTTGAAGAGGTCCTTTACATCCCTTGTAAGTTGGATTCCTAGGTATTTTATTCTCTTTGAAGCAATTGTGAATGGAAGTTCATTCATGATTTGGTTCTCTGTTTATCTGTTACTGGTGTATAAGAATACTTATACATTCTTTTTTTTTTTTTGCACATTAATTTTATATCCTGAGACTTTGCTGAAGTTGCTTATCAGCTTAAGGAGATTTTGGGCTGAGATGATGGGGTTTTCTAAATATACCATCATGTCATCTGGAAACAGGGACAATTTGACTTCTTCTTTTCCTAACTGAATACCCTTTATTTCTTTCTCCTGCCTGATTGCCCTAGCCAGAACTTCCAACACTATGTTAAATAGGAGTGGTGAGAGAGGGCATCCCTGTCTTGTGCTAGTTTTCAAAGGCACACGAATGCTTGTAATATGATTCAGCATGACGTTGGCTGTGGGTTTGTCATAAATAGCTCTTATTATTTTGAGATACGTTCCATCAATACCGAATTTATTGAGAGTTTTTAGCATGAAGGGCTGTTGAATTTTGTCAAAGGCCTTTTCTGCATCTATTGAGATAATCATGTGTTTTTTGTCTTTGGTTCTGTTTATATGCTGGATTACGTTTATTGATTTGCGAATGTTGAACCAGCCTTGTATCCCAGGGATGAAGCCCACTTGATCATGGTGGATAAGCTTTTTGATGTGCTGCTGGATTCGGTTTGCCAGTATTTTATTGAGGACTTTTAATGTTTGTTTCTTGTTTGGTGTAGGCAGAGAACTCCCTTAAATATTCAAATCAAAGAGAAGAGAGGATGGAATGTACAGAGAGAAGAACAGGTTTGATACTATGAGAGGTGGTTTGGCATATTTTGTGTTTTGAATATTTCATAATACATATTTTAAATTAGAATGTATAATATTTTTGTTAGTGGTATTATACTAGCATTATTACCTTCTATCTCACCCTTGGATAAGAAAATATGAACAACTTTTTATAATGTATCCTTAGAGATACTTATTCCTAAGAAGTGAATTTTTCCTTTATCTCATATGGATGTTATTCTTGGTTTGATTAATCAAGAATAATTGATAATAAGTCTAATCTACCTAAATGATTTTTTGATATTTTAATATTATGTGTTGTTCACTCCCAGTTCAAAGTAAGATGTACTGTAATGATGGAAGAAAAAAGACCTTCTTGCAGCCAAGTGAGTTTCATGATGTGGCCCTTGATTGAATTTCCAAATGGAATAGTTCATTTTAATCTGTACAAATTGAGAAGCAATGAGAGAAAGAAAAGCTTCCATGAAACAACCTTAGAGGCAGGGTAGAGGTTCTTATGGAATGTCAGGTCATTCAGGCCTTTGGCCTGAGGATTAGCAGGGAAGATGCCCAGGGAAGCTAATAGGTTCTCAACGCTGCCAGAATCTGCCTCTTTGAAAAGAGTTATCTTTAATTTTTGGTACCATTTAAGCTGTATCTTTTGTGCTTCCTGTCTGGACAAAGCAGAGAAGAAATAATAGTGTCATGTAAGAAGGGGACCTATGTTTGGGAAGTCAGAGACAATATTTTATATCCCTGAATGTCAAGTACTAATGCAGTGTCTGGCTGAACACATACAGTTATGAAATCTTACATTGTTTGTTACATGTCCATATTTGCTTTCAAGGTCTTAGTTTTTCAGTTTTAATTGAGTAATAACAATAGATCCCATCTTGACTGGGTCATTTTTAGCATGAAAGGCCATTATGTCTATAAATATGCTTATTGAACTCTCAAATATGCTGTAAATATAAGAGATGAAATATTGGAATACTGCATTTGTGGTGGAAGACTCTGAGAGTACTCCAGTACTCCAGGTGTTGCTTAGGAGAGAGGTAAGAGAGGCTTCGGCCAGTGAACTGATCGTTCTTTTGAAGTGGGAGTAAGAACAGAAAATTCAATATAGGAAACCAAGAAAGAGGAACCATTCAGGAGAGAAATGGAGTTCAGTTTTGAACTCAAAATGATTTTGGCGTAACTGTGAAGTTTAAATCCCAGGCTTCACAATGATCCCCTTTCCTGCCTCAGATGGAGGAAATAAAGTTTATTTTTCATAGTGGTCAATTCTATTTTGACCTGAAAAAGGAAACAGTGTTTTTCTAGTCATCTTTTTCTAGCTTTTCCTCAAATCCAACGTTAATAGTGCCATTTCCTATTTAAAATGTGAACCATTTAAAGTATATTCAGGGTACTTATGTTCAGAAAATACTAATTCTACACCAGGAGTCTTATGTTCTCTAGTTCCTGTGTCTACTTATTTCTCAGTTTAAAACTCATTCCAAATAATATTATCTACTTTTTTTTCTCTTTTTTTTTTTTGAGATAGAGTCTCTCTCTGTCACCCAGGCTGGAGCGCAGTGGCACAATCTCTGCTTACTGCAACTTCTGCCTCCCAGGTTCCAGCGATTCTCCTGCCTCAGCCTCCCAAGTAGCAGGGATTACAGGCACATGCCACCACCATGCCCAGCTAATTTTTGTGTTAGTAGAAAGGGAATTTCACCATGTTGGCCAGCTGGTTTTGAACTCCTGACCTCAGGTGATGCACCTGCCTCAGCCTCCCAAAGTGCTGGAATTACAGGCGTGAGCCACCACCCCCAGCTGATATTACCTACTTTTGAAAATATTTCTTTTTTTCTTAGTATTTCTGTTTTTTACTCTAAGTGTACATTTTAAAATCAAAGTTTGGTTCTAATTTTAAGAGAATGGCACTATTAATTTATTTGATGTTGATTTCTAGTCAAAAGAGTTTTAAAACAGAATGATCTTTGACAGAATCTTAGGTTGTCAAATATAAAATAAAAAGATAATTTTTATTTCTTGTTCATAATTTCTAGTTTCCTATTGAATGTATAATCCTCTTACATTAATATAATACATATAATGATCGAAATATTTTTTGTAGAATTTTGTGTTCTTTAGTTACATGTTCTCTGAAAACATAATTAGCTAGAGGAAAGGAAACTTGTGCTCCAAGGATGGCAGAAGTAAAGCCTGAAGTGGGACAGAGGTACTATTTAGAACCAAACTAAAGGGATCTTGTTGGGACTTCAGGCCTCTTTGTCTCCCCTCCCCTAGAAGACTCCACCCTCATTGTTAAGGACCTGTGTTTTCTGATAAGAAGAGGCATTTGCAAATACTGATCTGGAGTCAGAAGAATGTAAAAGCAGAGGCAGTGGGCTTGTGCATGTGCAAAAACACTGTTCAAACTGAGAAGTGGGATAAAGTGGATCCACATAAGCCAAGTGTTCTTTCTGTCTCTTTGCATCTTTGTTTAGAGTCTAGCCTTTCAGCATGTTTTTTCTAATATGTAGAGTTGCTGCTAACTTCAATAAAAACAGTTTAGGTATGAAATTATTGAAACTTAATTTTACCATCTCATTCTTTTTTGTTCTTAATAAGTTGCTCCATTGTAAAAGAGCCAAGAGTGGAAAATTGAGTGCTCCAATGGGAAGGAAGGGTCTCAACATCTTTCTCTTGCTCCCAGGCAGTCTAATGAATATTGTGGTATATTAAATATAAGAAATTTAGAATCAATGGAGCATACCTTGAATGAGTTGACCCAGTCAAAAATTGTGATGAATGGTCATTTTAATAAACAGTCAGAGTAGGATACAGTAGGGAAAAAGAAGCATTGTATTTGATGTCAGGGTTATATGTTAGAATCTTGGCTTAGTCTTTTGGCTAATTCCTAGCTATGAAGTCCTTGGAGTAGTAATGAAATTTTCAAAGTCTCAGATTTACCTGCTCCACCTCATCTGTTATATGGATACACTGCAATAAAATCTAAAATATGGACTTACGGACTATTGCAAATAAGGTTCATACTTCAGGAAATTGAACTTGCAACTTACATGTACTGCTAATCAGGGTCCGAGATTAGGCTTTAGAAAGTGCATGAGAAATGTGAGATCAAATAGGGTTCCCTGTTTATCCCATTTCTGAAAGATTTAGATTTATAACTGTGGCTTTTCTATAACATATAAATCAAAGTTGAAAGCCTTTCTGGTAAGTATGTGGATTTAAGGTTAACTATTCTTTCAAAGATGATATTTCATTATAAATTTACATGAGGTAGATGGCTAAAATGTTTGCTAGGGCTGATTCTGATATTTAGCTCTGCCTTGGTGGCCACACTCTTTTCTTAGCTTTGGTCTAATATAGGATGATCTCCTAAATGTATTGTCCAATTTATTGTCCAAACCAGGACTCTTTTTGGAATAAAAGGGGTAGCATACTATTAAGATTGCTCTTGGCAAAGGATAAATGCTTGAGGTGATAGATATCCCATTTACCCTGCTGTGATTACTACACATTTCATGTGTGTATCAAAGTATCTCACATAACCTATACATGTATACACCTACTATATACCCACAAAAAATAAAAAGTGTTGCTGTTGGGGCGAAAAAGACAAATTTGGACTGATGTGTCCATCAGTCCAACTGTGTGGAGGCAAACTGGGGCAAATCAGCACCCTAGTTTCAGAATCCTGCCTGTGGACCTGTGATCAGCTTGAAGTTTGGCTCAGCCTCAGTGTTGCCCTAGGTATATTCTCTTTCAATCGCAACTGATTCTGTCTTAGCAGCAAGTTATTCTTTCCTTTTATGCTGATTAAAGA
Organism: Rhinopithecus roxellana; assembly: GCF_007565055.1. Taxonomy (NCBI): domain Eukaryota; kingdom Metazoa; phylum Chordata; class Mammalia; order Primates; family Cercopithecidae; genus Rhinopithecus; species Rhinopithecus roxellana. The sequence continues at coordinate 4,131,260 of NC_044550.1, forward strand.
AACAAATTATATTTTGTTTTAGTCGTGTTTTTATTTTAATTACTTACAGGACTTCTACTTTTTCCTTCACAGGCAGCAGAAAAAAAGGACAAATAGCTAAATATAAGTTGTCTTCCTTCATATAAACATATTTAACTGATTTTTAAAAATCAGAATCTAGTGCCTGCAATTGCTCCCTTTATTTTATTTTATTTTTTTGTCCTTTCTCCCTATCTGCTAATTGACTGAAACTTCTAGCAGAACTGATTGGATATCGGCAATTGCATGAATTCACACCCAACCTCAGATGCTTTTACAAGTATTCTCACATGGAGTGTACTGTTTTTTAAAAAAATGTAAAGATAATTTATGAAAAACATTGAAATTTTCTTTACCTTGAGTCCCAAGAGGAGAAATCATCAAGTAACCAACAGTTTTGATCATTTTTATTTTTATTTATTTTTTTTTTTTTGAGACGGAGTCTTGCTCTGCCACCCAGGCTGGAGTGCAGTGGCCGGATCTCAGCTCACTGCAAGCTCCGCCTCCTGGGTTCACGCCATTCTCCTGCCTCAGCCTCCCGAGTAGCTGGGACTACAGGCGCCCGCCTCGTCGCCCGGCTAGTTTTTTTTTTTTTTTTTTTTTTTTTTTTAATTTTATTTTTTTTAATTTTTATTTTTAAGTAGAGACAGGGTTTCACCGTATTAGCCAGGATGGTCTCGATCTCCTGACCTCGTGATCCGCCCGTCTCGGCCTCCCAAAGTGCTGGGATTACAGGCTTGAGCCACCGCGCCCGGCCCCGATCATTTTTATTTTTTACAGAACTCTCTTATAAAGTAACAATGACTCCAAATAAGATGTTAGCCTTAACAGTTAAAGTTTCATAAATGTATATAAGTTTTTAAAAGCCTGTTATAGATAATAACTATAAGATATTGTCTTGCATTTTTGAATTAATTCTTCTATAGATACCATGTTATTTAATTGACTCAACCTCTACAAACTTCTGTCTCAGGTGTGCCCTTTCTCAGTTTCATGTAGAAGCCATCAGATTCTCCTAAACATTTTTTTCCTATCTCTGTTCCAAAGTCTAGTTTTGCCTGAAGAGATAATCATGTGGTAGCCTGCATTGCTCTCTTCCCCTCATTGTCTTGCTCTTTCATTGCTGGCCTACTTTATGTAACTCTTACTCCTTGTTTTACTTCTGGCACCCCAGGATTTTGGCGGTCTTGTCACTTTCTGTGTTTTCCACCTGAAACTGGCTTTGAGAGCATGATTCTCATACTGTTCTCTGAAGATTGCCACCTTCCTCCTTTCTTCTTCTTTGATGATTTTGGCCTGGGCAAGCCCTGATCCTTCAGTCACTTTCCTGTAGAAATTACATGATCATAGACTCGTTCATGGAAAGACTGTTAGAGATTGTCCAGAGCCTAGGACACTCCTTTTGCTGTTGAGCACATTGAGAGGTTAAGTGGCTCAAATGCTTCATAGGTAGGAACTTTTTGAATACTCTATGAATTTTTACTAAAAATAGGAATATATTCATATCATCAAAGTAGTATTAACTTGAGCTATTAATGTGGGCTATCTAGGAGATAGAAATAGCCTGATTATGTAGAATTGGTTAATTGTTTTCATTACATGGGATCCATTTTACCTGTGCTCTACTATATTGTGTTAGAGTACAATAATTAATTCCTTTGAAGGCTACTAAATATAATGTAAGGGGTAGCTAACCCAATTTTTGGAGAACTATTCCTACAAGCTGCTAGGTGCAGTGAATGTATCATCCTCTAGGTTTCTCACAGAATTTAGAACCCAGCAGAGTTTACTCCAGTTCCAAATCCTATTTCTTTTCATACAGATCCAAATCCTGTTCCCCAGCTTGCACTCTCCACTTTTCTTTCCTACTGTCTCTCCCACCCATCCTTTCTCTCTGGCCCCAGGCTCAGATTGGAACTCTTATCTTCCCAGATTAACTAAAATTAATTCAGTATCTATCAAAAACATGTCACTATGTATACTTATATTTGCTTGATAATATTTTAAATTGGTGCTAAATGATACTTTTGTGTTGTAATCCTCTTATTTGCAAAGGCTACATAAAATATTCTTGATTATATTCTTATATAGCCTATAACATGTTCTTAGGTTTCCTATGCTGTGTTTATCCTCAATAATAAACTTTTATATACACACAGACACACACAGACACATACACACACTGATTTTGCAAAGCATCTTTTGCATCACTGTTGGAAGCCTTAAAGTAATATTAAATTAACAAAAAGATGTGTATATTACAAATGCAAATAAAATCTCTATGATTTATTCAAATTAAAATGAACATCTACATATGTTGGTATGGATATGCATTTGTCACCAAGACTGGTTTGTTGAAGGTTTACAATAGTCAAACAAAGTTTGTGATTTATGTTAAAAAGACATGATATAATTTTTCATAGTTTTCAAATATCATTTATTGAACAAATACTATTGTAACAATATTAGTGGAAATCAGAGTTCAAAATTATCACACTATATAAGAAAAATCTCTTCCAAAAATCCAACTGTATAAAAAATAAATCATCTTTGCTTTTACATGTTTCCTTCTGACTTCAGTCTTTGTGCATGCACAACTGAGCATGCTATAATATATATACAGTATTTGATTATCTGTTATATTTATGCACCCATCTCTATCATTATTTTATTAGATATTACTACTCTTGGAGCTTTCATTGTTAATTCATTGAACTAAAAGTCATGGAGCTTGTCACATGTGTCTCAGCTCAAATTCCATTTTACCCAAATTTTAGCACTTGTGGACAATTAATTTTAACTTTTTTTACCTTAGTGTTTTTCTCTTTTTTTTTTTTTTATTTTTTATTTTTTATTTTTTTTTAATTATACTTTAAGTTCTAGGGTACATGTGCATAACGTGCAGGTTTGTTACATATGTATACTTATGCCATGTTGGTGTGCTGCACCCATCAACTCGTCAGCACCCATCAATTCATCATTTATATCATGTATAACTCCCCAATGCAATCCCTCCCTCCTCCCCCTCCCCCCTCCCCATGATAGGCCCCAGTGCGTGATGTTCCCCTTCCCGAGTCCAAGTGATCTCATTGTTCAGTTCCCACCTATGAGTGAGAACATGCGGTGTTTGGTTTTCTCTTCTTGTGATAGTTTGCTAAGAATGATGGTTTCCAGCTGCATCCATGTCCCTACAAAGGACGCAAACTCATCCTTTTTTATGGCTGCATAGTATTCCATGGTGTATATGTGCCACATTTTCTTAATCCAGTCTGTCACAGATGGACATTTGGGTTGATTCCAAGTCTTTGCTATTGTGAATAGTGCCGCAATAAACATACGTGTGCATGTGTCTTTGTAGTAGAATAATTTATAATCCTTTGGGTATATACCCAGTAGTGGGATGGCTGGGTCATATGGTACATCTAGTTCTAGATCCTTGAGGAATCGCCATACTGTTTTCCATAATGGTTGAACTAGTTTACAATCCCACCAACAGTGTAAAAGTGTTCCTATTTCTCCACATCCTCTCCAACACCTGTTGTTTCCTGACTTCTTAATGATTGCCATTCTAACTGGTGTGAGATGGTATCTCATTGTGGTTTTGATTTGCATTTCTCTGATGGCGAGTGACGATGAGCATTTTTTCATGTGTCTGTTGGCTGTATGAATATCTTCTTTTGAGAAATGTCTGTTCATATCCTTTGCCCACTTTTTGATGGGGTTGTTTGTTTTTTTCTCGTATATTTGTTTGAGTTCTTTGTAGATTCTGGATATTAGCTCTGTGTCAGATGAGTAGGTTGCAAAAATTTTCTCCCATTCTGTAGGTTGCCTGTTCACTCTGATGGTAGTTTCTTTTGTTGTGCAAAAGCTCTTTAGTTTAATTAGATCCCATTTGTCAATTTTTGCTTTTGCTGCCGTTGCTTTTGGCGTTTTAGACATGAAGTCCTTGCCCATGCCTATGTCCTGAATGGTACTACCTAGATTTTCTTCTAGGGTTTTGATGGTATTAGGTCTAACATTTAAGTCTCTAATCCATCTTGAATTAATCTTCGTATAAGGGGTAAGGAAAGGATCCAGTTTCAGCTTTCTACTTATGGCTAGCCAATTTTCCCAGCACCATTTATTAAATAGGGAATCCTTTCCCCATTTCTTGTTTCTCTCAGGTTTGTCAAAGATCAGATGGCTGTAGATGTGTGGTATTATTTCTGAGGACTCTGTTCTGTTCCATTGGTCTATAGCTCTGTTTTGGTACCAGTACCATGCTGTTTTGGTTACTGTAGCCTTGTAGTATAGTTTGAAGTCAGGTAGCGTGACGCCTCCAGCTTTGTCCTTTTGACTTAGGATTGTCTTGGCAATGCGGGCTCTTTTTTGGTTCCATATGAACTTTAAAGCAGTTTTTTCCAATTCTGTGAAGAAACTCATTGGTAGCTTGATGGGGATGGCATTGAATCTATAAATAACCTTGGGCAGTATGGCCATTTTCATGATATTGATTCTTCCTATCCATGAGCATGGTATGTTCTTCCATTTGTTTGTGTCCTCTTTTATTTCACTGAGCAGTGGTTTGTAGTTCTCCTTGAAGAGGTCCTTTACATCCCTTGTAAGCTGGATTCCTAGGTATTTGATTCTCTTTGAAGCAATTGTGAATGGAAGTTCATTCCTGATTTGGCTCTCTGCTTGTCTGTTACTGGTGTATAAGAATGCTTGTGATTTTTGCACATTAATTTTGTATCCTGAGACTTTGCTGAAGTTGCTTATCAGCTTAAGGAGATTTTGGGCTGAGACAATGGGGTTTTCTAAATATACAATCATGTCATCTGCAAACAGGGACAATTTGACTTCTTCTTTTCCTAACTGGATACCCTTGATTTCTTTCTCTTGCCTGATTGCTCTAGCCAGAACTTCCAACACTATGTTGAATAGGAGTGGTGAGACAGGGCATCCCTGTCTTGTGCCAGTTTTCAAAGGGAATTTTTCCAGTTTTTGCCCATTCAGTATGATATTAGCTGTGGGGTTGTCATAAATAGCTCTTATTATTTTGAGGTACGTTCCATCAATACCAAATTTATTGAGCGTTTTTAGCATGAAGGGCTGTTGAATTTTGTCCAAAGCCTTTTCTGCATCTATTGAGACAATCATGTGGTTCTTGTCTTTGGTTCTGTTTATATGCTGGATTACGTTTATTGATTTGCGAATGTTGAACCAGCCTTGCATCCCAGGGATGAAGCCCACTTGATCATGGTGGATAAGCTTTTTGATGTGCTGCTGAATCCGGTTTGCCAGTATTTTATTGAGAATTTTTGCATCAATGTTCATCAGGGATGTTGGTCTAAAATTCTCTTTTTTTGTTGTGTCTCTGCCAGGCTTTGGTATCAGGATGATGTTGGCCTCATAAAATGAGTTAGGGAGGATTCCCTCTTTTTCTATTGATTGGAATAGTTTCAGAAGGAATGGTACCAGCTCCTCCTTGTACCTCTGGTAGAATTCAGCTGTGAATCCATCTGGTCCTGGACTTTTTTTGGTGGGTAGGCTATTAATTGTTGCCTCAATTTCAGAGCCTGCTATTGGTCTATTCAGGGATTCAACTTCTTCCTGGTTTAGCCTTGGGAGAGTGTAAGTGTCCAGGAAATTATCCATTTCTTCTAGATTTTCTAGTTGATTTGCGTAGAGGCGTTTATAGTATTCTCTGATGGTAGTTTGTATTTCTGTGGGGTCAGTGGTGATATCCCCTTTATCATTTTTTATTGCATCTATTTGATTCCTCTCTCTTTTCTTCTTTATTAGCCTTGCTAGCGGTCTGTCAATTTTGTTGATCTTTTCAAAAAACCAACTCCTGGATTCATTGATTTTTTGGAGGGTTTTTTGTGTCTCTATCTCCTTCAGTTTGGCTCTGATCTTAGTTATTTCTTGCCTCCTGCTAGCTTTTGAATGTGTTTGCTCTTGCCTCTCTAGTTCTTTTAATTGTGATGTTAGAGTGTCAATTTTAGCTCTTTCCTGCTTTCTCTTGTGGGCATTTAGTGCTATAAATTTCCCTCTACACACTGCTTTAAATGTGTCCCAGAGATTCTGGTATGTTGTATCTTTGTTCTCATTGGGTTCAAACAACATCTTTATTTCCGCTTTCATTTCGTTATGTACCCAGTAGTCATTCAGGAGCAGGTTGTTCAGTTTCCATGTAGTTGAGCGGTTTTGATTGAGTTTCTTAGTCCTGAGTTCTAGTTTGATTGCACTGTGGTCTGAGAGACAGTTTGTTATAATTTCTGTTCTTTTACATTTGCTGAGGAGTGCTTTACTTCCAATTATGTGGTCAATTTTGGAATAAGTGTGATGTGGTGCTGAGAAGAGTGTATATTCTGTTGATTTGGGGTGGAGAGTTCTATAGATGTCTATTAGGTCCGCTTGGTGCAGAGATGAGTTCAATTCCTGGATATCCTTGTTAACTTTCTGTCTCGTTGATCTGTCTAATGTTGACAGCGGAGTGTTGAAGTCTCCCATTATTATTGTATGGGAGTCTAAGTCTCTTTGTAAGTCCCTAAGGACTTGCTTTATGAATCTGGGTGCTCCTGTATTGGGTGCATATATATTTAGGAGAGTTAGCTCTTCCTGTTGAATTGATCCCTTTACCATTATGTAATGGCCTTCTTTGTCTCTTTTGATCTTTGATGGTTTAAAGTCTGTTTTATCAGAGACAAGGATTGCAACCCCTGCTTTTTTTTGTTCTCCATTTGCTTGGTAGATCTTCCTCCATCCCTTTATTTTGAGCCTATGTATGTCTCTGCATGTGAGATGGGTCTCCTGAATACAGCAGACTGATGGGTCTTGACTCTTTATCCAGTTTGCCAGTCTGTGTCTTTTACTTGGAGCATTTAGTCCATTAACATTTAAGGTTAATATTGTTATGTGTGAACTTGATCCTGCCATTAGATATTAACTGGTTATTTTGCTCGTTAGTTGATGCAGTTTCTTCCTAGCCTCGATGGTCTTTACATTTTGGCATGTTTTTGCGATGGCTGGTACCGGTTGTTCCTTTCCATGTTTAGGGCTTCCTTCAGGGTCTCTTGTAAGGCAGGCCTGGTGGTGACAAAATCTCTAAGCATTTGCTTATCTGTAAAGGATTTTATTTCTCCTTCACTTATGAAACTTAGTTTGGCTGGATATGAAATTCTGGGTTTAAAATTCTTTTCTTTAAGAATGTTGAATATTGGCCCCCACTGTCTTCTGGCTTGTAGAGTTTCTGCCGAGAGATCTGCTGTTAGTCTGATGGGCTTCCCTTTGTGGGTAACCCGACCTTTCTCTCTGGCTGCCCTTAAGATTTTTTCCTTCATTTCAACTTTGGTGAATCTGGCAATTATGTGTCTTGGAATTGCTCTTCTGGAGGAGTATCTCTGTGGCGTTCTCTGTATTTCCTGAATTTGAATGTTGGCCTGCCCTACTAGGTTGGGGAAGTTCTCCTGGATGATTTCCTGAAGAGTGTTTTCCAACTTGGTTCCATTTTCCCCCTCACTTTCAGGCACCCCAATCAGGCGTAGATTTGGTCTTTTTACGTAATCCCATACTTCTTGCAGGCTTTGCTCATTTCTTTTTCTTCTTTTTTCTTTTGGTTTCTCTTCTCGCTTCATTTCATTCATTTGATCTTCAATCGCTGATACTCTTTCTTCCAGTTGATCGAGTCGGTTACTGAAGCTTGTGCATTTGTCACGTATTTCTCGTGTCATGGTTTTCATCTCTGTCATTTCGTTTATGATCTTCTCTGCATTAATTAGTCTAGCTGTCAATTCTTCCACTCTTTTTTCAAGATTTTTAGTTTCTTTGCGCTGGGTACGTAATTCCTCCTTTAGCTCTGATAAGTTTGATGGACTGAAGCCTTCTTCTCTCCTCTCGTCCAAGTCATTCTCTGACCAGCTTTGATCCGTTGCTGGCGATGGGCTGCGCTCCTTTGCAGGGGGAGATGCGCTCTTATTTTTTGAATTTCCAGCTTTTCTGCCCTGCTTCTTCCCCATCTTTGTGGTTTTATCTGTCTCTGGTCTTTGATGGTGATGACGTACTGATGGGGTTTTGGTATAGGTGTCCTTCCTGTTTGATAGTTTTCCTTCTGAGAGTCAGAAGGACTGTCTGTTGGTCTGTTGGAGATTGCTTGAGGTCCACTCCAGACCCTGTTTGCCTGGGTATCAGCAGCAGAGGTTGCCAAAGATAGAATATTGCTGAACAGCGAGTGTACCTGTCTGATTCTTCCTTTGGAAGTTTCCTCTCAGGGGTGTACTCCACCCTGTGAGGTGTGGGGTGTCAGACTGCCCCTAGTGGGGGATTTCTCCCAGCTAGGCTACTCAGGGGTCAGGGACACACCTGAGCAGGCACTCTGTCCGTTCTCAGATCTCAACCTCCGCGTTGGGAGATCCACGGCTCTCCCCAAAGCTGTCAGACAGAGTCGTTCGCGTCTGCACCGGCTCCTGCTACTTCCCCTGTTGGTCTTCAGCTGTGCGCTGTCCCCAGAGGTGGAGACTACAGAGACAGGGAGGCTTCCTTGAGCTGCTGTGAGCTCCACCCAGTTCGAGCTTCCCAGCGGCTTTGTTTACCTACTTAAGCCTCAGCAATGGCGGGCGCCCCTCCCCCAGCCTCGCTGCTGCCTTGCGGATAGATCGAGGCAGACTGCTGTGTTAGCAGTGAGGGAGGCTTCGTGGGCGTGGGACCCTCCCGGCCAGGTGTGGGATATATTCTGGTGTGCCTGTATGCTTACAGCGCAGTATTGGGGTGGGAGTTACCCGATTTTCCAGGTGTTGTGTGTCTCAGTTCCCCTGGCTAGGAAAACGGATCCCCTTCCCCCTTGCGCTTCCAGGTGAGGCGATGCCTCGCCCTGCTTCAGCTCTCGCTGGTCAGGCTGCAGCAGCTGACCAGCACCGATTGTCTGGCACTCCCTAGTGAGATGACCCCAGTACCTCAGTTGAAAATGCAGAAATCACCGGTCTTCTGTGTCGCTCGCGCTGGGAGTTGGAGACTGGAGCTGTTCCTATTCGGCCATCTTGCTCCGCCCCCCTACCTTAGTGTTTTTATATGTAAAATGTAGATATAACCACCTAGCTTGAGGGATCAAATGAAAAATACATTAAGTAAGTAAAACAGATTTTGAAATAATGAAAGTGACTGGCCCACAATGAATTTTCAATCAATATTAACTTTCCTTCCCCTTTCTTCTGTGCCTTCTCCCAAAACTTCATAAATATAATAAATGTTAGAGGCCTTATTTAAATAATTGTGCATTTTACTTCTGTCTGTTTTGTGCACATTTGCCAAATATCTTGAGGCTAGAGTTAATTGATTTTTGTAATTATGTCAAGTGAAGAGGAGAACTGCTTATGAATATATGAGTTATTTATATTCACATTTTCAAACTCAAACAAAGAGATTTGCTATTTGTTTAACATGACAGAAAACACCTAGTACAATTTTTTTTTTTATTCTTTCTCCTTTTGGCTTCAGAACTTTCATCAAATGGTAGTCTTTCCAGTTGCTGATAAGCCCATAATCTTTCTACTGCTTGGACTCATTTTAAGACATAACTTTTCTTTCATGACTACTTAACTTTATTCTTTTATATCTTTAAAGTCATAATCTCTTCAACTTATGTTGTTTTATGATTTTTAATGTTCATATCTCAACAATCAATTCTTAATTTCTTAATGTCTTTTAACTTTATTTAAATAATTATCCACATTCCCGGGTCTACTCTTTCTCTAAAATTTCTAATGTACACTGTACTGAAAAGTTTGTTTCCTCCCATGTTTATGTAAGATAATTCTGTGCATGAAAAGTGTGCTTACATGAAAAAAAATAGAGGAAGATAGAAGTTGCAGGGATTTAGGTAAACATTTAATTCTCTTGGCAGTTTTACATACTGACACTGATTTACTAACTGTTCTTTTATAAAATTAAACTAGACTTGTCTTTCAGAATTGAGCTATCACTGTGATTTTAATAAACAAAACTAATTCCTAGATTTATAACTGATTATAGATCAGTAACTTATTGAGACATCTGAAGGCAAATCAGAACAATGAGCATAAGTACACTGAACATAAATCCACAATACTAACTTAAAGGTATTTTAATGAAAAAATGACTTTTATTGTATTGTAGATTTAGAATTATTATTACTAAAATATAGCTAAAGTACTTCTATGGTGTATAAAAGATTATTGAACTAGTTTGCCCACTTTTGGTGCCACTATCATACATGTAATAAATAAATACGGTCCCCTTAACCCTACTTTATCTGTTCATAAAAATACCCAGTGGGATTCTATAGAAGATATAGAATATATGGGAAGGATAAAGTGAAAATGACTACATCCATAACCTGTAATGAAAATGATTTATTACTTGTTATTCATGGTCACCTATAAAAACCAAATAATCAGAGTAACATTTATTAAGTACTCACAATATACCAATAATTGTTGTAAGCACTTTCTAGGCATTATCTCATTAAAGTGTAGCAATAATCTTAATAATGCTGGTGTTATACCCATTTTTCAGAGGAGATAAAGGAAGTTTAACCATGTTATATAATTTGCATAACTTCTCTGAGGCACAGAAGATAAATAACAGTGTCTGATATCTGTGCTTATTTTTTCCCTTATTAACTGTGTCAAGAACAGTTTTCACTGGGTTTGTATCTTTTCCGTGCATCCTCTGCACTCTTTTTTTTTTCTCAGGTGGTCTTCTTGCCAACAAGAAGCCACATGCTTTCCTAGAACCCTCCCTGATTTTCTGATCACTGTGATCCAGGGTACTCTACACATTTCTACCGCACTGCCACATTGTAGTGTTTGGCAAGACTTTGCTGCCAACTGTAAATAATTTTTTTAAAAAAGGTGAAATATTTCTTCTACTGAGTGGTCATTAAAGAATCCTAGGTTTTTTTTTTTTTTTTTGGTGTTTTACAAGAGGCTATAATTTTAATGTTGCTTTTGCTGCATCACACAATGTCAGTGATTACTCTGAAATCACTAATAGACTCAGTATCTATCCCTTTAAGTATCTGTTCACTTCTCTTCGGTTTGTCAGTATCAAGTAGTTGAAGCTAGCATACACTTTATTTCACATTATTCCTAGATAATTAAATATGTTTTTAACAACATTCCTGCATGTAATCCTAGATTTTGTGTGTGCGTGTGTGTGTGTGCCCTCTCAATCTCTAGTCCTAAGTTAAAAAATTTCACTCAGATCCTCATTTTATAGTGTACCACATGGTAGGGAGTAACTACACATATGTTACATGCATTCTACGTTTTATCTTTCTTTCTAATTGAGAGATAAGAGTGCTTAGTTAGCCATGATTCCTTGACCTAATATTAAGGAAATTTGTCAGATCTTTACAGTAAACTAGCTCAGTCCTACATAAAACATTTAACCAATATTCTTCCCTCATTATGAAAAAAGATTAAATTTAATTATTTCACAGAAATGATATTTCAACAGTTATAGTTTCACATTTTAAAAAATAAAATTTTTAGAACATATGTTTCAATGTTTTTCTTCCTGAAATTTTGTTTTCCTCTAATCCAGAAGACATTTCAAACATTGTTTCTGAACATGTATTCTTTCGTTGTTCCCCTCACATAGAGAATAGAAAGAAACTAAAAAAAATTAACAATGATTACAATAATGTATAAAATAGGAAGTTAAGACTACAGTGCATCATTTACAGCAAGTCATTTTTATTTGGTTAGATGATGCACTGTGTTAAGGAAGGAAAAAAAGGAAAACAAAAAATATTATTTTTACCATTACATTTTCAGTTTGCTTCTAATATGTGTTAATGTATAAAGTGATAAATGCTCATTCACTTGGAAAGGGGCCATATAAGATAGAGACAGGGAGAAATGTCAAACGTCAATAGCAAAAACAAATAATATGCACATTCAAGAGGGAGAATGACCTTTAGAATATCTAACAGCTGCACGTGGTCTAGGTCTCTGCTGGAACAGGATAAGGACTGCAACTTGTGCCATGTTAAATGTTCTTCTCTGCAGGAGCACCATTGCAGGGGAAAGGTGCAAGAGAGTGACAGGTCATCTCAGCTAATGTCAGCCAGATACGTGACTTTATCACTAAGGATACCAGAGTTTTACGGAGTGGAACACTTTGAAGTTCAGCCAGAATGGTTGAAAGTAAACATTCAAAAGTAATCACAGCATAATCGACTTGTGTTCATTAGGAAAATGATGACAACTTGTTTCTCTTATATGTGGTTATACTCTTACTATATTTGCATTAACCTCTGCTAGCTTCTCAGGTAATCATGCCAAGGACACTGGTATCTCTTTCACTAGAGACGATAGACTGAATTCTAAATTTACTATAGCATTAAACTTGTATTTTTCCCTGATTTGTTCTTGAATTTTCTTGTTTTGAAAGGTAATTTTATGCCAGTGATCACAAAGAGCATAATAAAAGGTAACCTGAAAAAAAACCTTTGTTAGCTTAAGGAACTGAAAACAACATTATTTTGTTTGTGTTTTTGTTGGGTGTTCAGAATAAATTTAAGAAGCAGAAGTACCGTAAAAAGTGAAAATTTTAGGAATGTGCTTTTCTAACTGCTACAGCTAAGGATTAGTTAATACCTACCAGGAAGTGTTTTCTCAATAATAATTTCAGTTTTCATGTTTCCTCTTTATGTCCTTGCAAATTATTATTTGTTCACTTTTATTTTTAGCAGAAAACAGAAGATTTAACTTGAAGCTGGAACAAATTATTATTTCACATTATTTTTAAATAATTTGCTCTCTGGATGTCCCTAGTCTCCTGGGTAGAGTTTACCTGTGTGTATGGGTTTATATATGTTTGCACACATGCATGCTAATTTTACTTGATGACAGTCATGTTTTCCATGTCTAGCTTTCACCATTCAAGATTATTAACCCTAAATTGTTAATATTCCAAGAATAATAATTCCAAATGGTTAAGTATCACAAGTGAAATAGTACCAATTCCTAAACTTTTTTTTTCTGAGGTTCTGATCCTCTGGGAGCCTGATAGTACAGAACTTTGCTTTCTGGCTTCTTTTTAAGCCCTCTCTATTTAAACTTCGGAGTTTATTAGAAAAGGAAAGAAAAACAAAGATGACATCTACATACTTTATTTCACGATAGCTTTCCCAGAATCATGCTGAATTGCATGAACTCAATTCAATCATATTAATGTTTCTCCCTGCTTGCTCACTTTTAACACTCATTTGCTTTGTGTCTGTCCTGTTGGTCATCTGTAAGACAAAATTGGCAGAAAATTTTATGTAATTTTTGTTTCATTGCATTTAAATCTCATCCTGTCTATTTTTTAGGGTTGTTAGGAGGCCCAAATGAAAAATTGCAAAGCACAATGATATATATTGATTATTTCAATATTTAGCACATTTCGTAGAATATCTACACATGCCCTGGATAAACAATGATAAACAAAAGCCTTGTCTTCCTGTAGCTTACCTCTAAAATGGAAGACAGGCAATAAAGAAATGATGACATATGGAGGTCTATGAAGAAAAAACAGGAGTAAAAAGGGGTAGAGACTGATAGAGGATATGAATTTTGATTAAGGGGTCAATGACATTGTGTCTGAGGAAATGACATGGAGCAGAAACGAAAACTAAGTGATTTAGCAATAGATTATTCTGATGGGAAGAAAGAGTAAGGGAAAGGAGAGAAGAGAGAGAGGGAAGAGAAAGTAGAGAAAGGAAGAGGAGTGTGGGAAGTAGAAAGAGAGAAAGAGAGAGAGAGAGAGGGAGGGAGAGGGAGAGAGAGAGAGAGAGAGAGAGAGAGAGAGAGAGAGAGAGAGAGAGACATACGAGACATTTTGAAGAACCAGCAAGAATGTTATTGTAGCCAACAGTGAGGTAGGCAAAGGTGAGTAAGGTAGATTAGTTCAGGGAAGAAAACAAAACATTATTTAATCCATTGGGGGTCACAGTGCACTATGATAATACTACCGTGCCATAGAGTCTCAGCATTGTTTCAGATGTTTAAATTTTTTAATGAGAATATATTCTCAAGCTCCATTTTTCAGTCATAAACCTCTCCCTGAATATCCTGACAACATGATAGAGGATCTGCTGTTCCTCTCTTCAGAGTTAGTTTCCCCACTTGGAAAGCTCCTTGACAGCAGTAACCAGAATCTTGCAGTGGTTTGGATGGCTGATTTCAGTAGTAGTGACCTCCTGTACAACTGTGTCTCACTTTAAATTGAATGTCCACAAAGCAGAGATTACAGATTGCTTCTACATGTTAATTGAATCTATCATACTACTTGGGCAATATTTATAAATAGAGTTGATAAGATTTCAAGAATTCCTCCCCTCAAGAAAGAAGAATGCTTACATTTTTATTCATAGAGACAATAATTGGAAATGTCTTAGTCATTATTTCAGAAAGAATCTTCTTGTAGTTTCTATAAACAAAGTAGCTATATATAATATAAACTTAAGTTTAAACTTGATTTTATATTATTTCTTTTGTGAAAAACCATTATATATATACATATCATTACTCTCTCTCTCTATATGTGTGTGTGTGTATATATATATATCATATAGCCTGTGAATTACAGTGGAAATTCTAAGTTCTTGAAACAAATTTCTAGCTAGTAACTAAAGATAAATTAGAATGTGAAAAAGTCCTGAATTGTTTTCAAACTCATCTTCTCAAATATATATGAAAATTATCTCAATTAGGATATTTACATTTCTAGGAAAATATGGTGTTCTTTAAAAGTATGCACTGGAATTTCTTTAACTTATCAAAATTCATTTAAAAACTCTTTATTGAGCAGTTACTACTCTATTCAAGGCCATGTATTATTCACTGTGGAGGTACTACATTAAATAAAATTGTAGAGTTTGTCCTACTTGTAGTTCATATGAGATTGAGATGTATAAAGAATTGTTGGAATACACAGTTCATGCAGTTTGAATCATTATTGCCAAATAATGTGTCAGACTGACCTTGATTTACTTTTTGAATAAAGTTTTAAATGGTTAAAATGTATTTTAATTTCTATTAAAATTAGGACAAACTCTATGTATTATTTTTAAGTAGAAAGGCAAGAGAAACTATGTGCTAACCACAAAAAGTGCCAGTAGATAAGCAGTCTGAAATTTAGACATTAGAGGTGAAATTCAAGTTATAGCATTTAGCCCAATCTGTCTTTCTTTATAGTTAGCTGAGCATTGATCTCTCTCCTAGTATTTGTGTTACCACAGAAGGAAAAGAATTTGCCTTACATATTTTGTTGCTCCCATGAGGAAAGGAGCTTTGCTTTTCTTTTATTGAGGTAAGCAAATACTTGTGAAATAAAAGAAAGATAGGAAAGGAGGAAGGAAGAGAAGGAATGCATACAGACACACAGTATCTACTAGTTTTTCATTTGTTATTTCTTCTAAATTTAGAAAACTGGAATGACTCAATAGCTGGCACAATTCATATAAAAGATAGTCAAATTGCTAGTGTTTAGAGAGCAGACCCTATTGAGCCAGACAATTTTTTAAAAAAATCCTGGTTTACATAACACTGTAATCTTCTGCACTTTAATTTATACAGTAGAGTTAATTCCTATTTCATTGGAGTTTTAGGCTTACTTTGAATAAGATGAGGTATTTACAAATTTAACACACAACAGAGGGCAGGAACACTTGCTGCTGATTTCCTAGCGTTATTTTCCCCTACCTCTTTCCAGTATGTCCTGATTTTCACTGTGGATATCTACAGATATTGCACACTATGAGTAAAGCATGTGACCCAGACTTCATTAAACCATTGCATGTGATTCTCTTGTCAATGGTAATTGGTAAGGCGGTCACACGTGTCCGAAGCTGGCAGAGTTTCAGAGAGTCTCAGAAATTAGGCTCGAAGCTTAGAAACTTGAACAAATGTTTTCCCATTTTCTGTGATAGTACTTTTCTCAGTCCCTTTCTGCTGCAATAGGAGAATATCATAGACTGGGTTGTTTATAAGGAAAAAAAAAATCACTTGGGTCATAGTTTTGGTGGCTGAGAGGTCCACGACTGAGGGGCTGCATCTTGTGAGGGTCTTCTTGCAGCATCATCTAATGGTAGAAGGCAGAAGGGAAATAAGGCATTCGTGAGAGAACAAGAGATTGAACTCACAGCCTCAAGTACCGTTATAATCAGCATTAGATCATTCATGAGGGTGGAGCCCTCATGACCTAAATACTTCCTGTTAGACCCCAGCTCCCACCACTATTGCATTGGGGAATAAGTTTCCAACACATGCTTTCTGGAGAACACATTCAAACCATGGCATTCCACCACTGGTCCCCCAAATTCATATCCTTCTCAAATTGAAAAATGTATTCATTTCATCCTATAGTCTCCCAAATCTTAACCCATTCTAGTAGCACCTTAAAAGTACAAAGTTTAAAGTTTCATCTAAATCAAATATCGGTGAGACTCAAGGTGTGATTTATTCTGAGGCAAATTATTTTCCATCTGTGAAATTAACAAGTTATGTGCTTCCAAAATACAATGGTTGGATAGGCATAGGGTAGACATTTCCATTCCAAAGGGGAGAAGCAGGCAAGAAAAAAATAATAACAATTCCCATGTGAGTCCAAAACCCAACAAAGAAAACAAAATTATCTTAAAGCTGTAGAATAATCTCCTTTGACTCCATGTCCCTCATCCTGGGAAAACTGGGATGGGGTTGGGCCCTTAAGGCTTGAGGCAGTCTTGCTGTCTATTTCTATTTCTGTTGTTGTCCTGGACTCAGTTCACTCAGCAGCTCTCAAAGATGGGAGTTATGTTCCTACAACTCTACTTGGCTGGAATTATACTCTGTGAGCTGTATAGTTCTGGGGTCTTGAAGGCAGCCCTGCTTCCATGGCTCCACTAAGCAACACCCTAGTGAAGACTCAGTTGTGGCTCTATTCCTGTGACAAGTCTTTGCCTGGTCTCACAGGTTATCTGAGACATCCTTTGAAATCTGGATGAAGGTCAGAATGGCCTCACAGATCTTGCATTTTGCTCATCTTCAGAGTCAGCACCATGTGTTGCTTGTGTGTACATGGTGACACATGCTGCAGCTGAGCCCACTGGAGCCACGATTGGGGCTCAGTTGAGCCAATGTTCTGGTGGTCAAGGAACACTGCACTGGAATGTAGTGGGTAGAGTATCAAGCTGGCCATGGGCAGTGAATGCTGAGGTCTCAGAGGTGCCTTTCTGGGAACTTTGTCCTCAAGGTCTTAGTTTGCCTCCAAGATCTCAGAAATGCCTTTGGGGTCATTCTCCCATTATACTGAAAAGCACCTGACTGCCTTCTATTTGTATTAATCTCTTTAGCAGATGGTTGCTTGGATACTCTCGGTTTGCTCTCTTAAATAAGCCTTTTTCATCTTTACATGGCCAGGCTACGAATTTTCTAAATTTTTCCCGTCTGCTTCCCTTTTATTTATAAATTATATCTTTAAACATTTTTTTTCCATTTACATCTTACTATACACGGTTAAAACCAGACAACTTCTTCCGAATTTTGTTTAGAAGTTTATTCCACCAGATATCCTTTTTAAAAACATTTCATTTACTTATTTAGATATGGGGTCTTTGTTTGTCACTCAGGCTGAAGTGCAGTGGCGTGGTCATTGATTAACATCAAATTCCTGGGTTCAAGTGATCCTCCTGCCTCAGCCTCCTAAGTATCTTGGACTACAGGCATGTGCCACCACATGCAGCTAATTTTCTTTTCATTTTTCAGAGATGAGGTCTCATTATGTTGCCCAGGTTGGTCTCAAGCTTCTGAACCCTGGCAATTCTCCCATCTCAGCCTCCTGAGTAGCTGGGATTCGAGGCACAAGCTACCTAGACCGGCTCCCACTAGGTATCCTGTTTCACTGCTCTTAAATTCTGCCTTGCATAAAATCCTAGGACCTGGACACAATTCCTCCACATTCTTTGCTACTTTATAACAAGGATGGCCTTTACTCACTTTTGCAATACTTGTTCCTCTTTTCTGTCTTATACCTCATTGGAACTGCCTTTGCCATCCATATTTTTACCAACATTCGGATCATGACCACTTAAGTAATCCCTGAGAAGATTTAGGCTCTCCCTACAGCTCTTGTTTTCTTCTCAGCCCTTGGTGGAATTACCCATACTGTTCCATTTATAGCAGTCTATGCCTTTGTTAGCCTGCTCTTCCAAATTCTTCCTGCCTCTATCCATTATCTAGTTCCAAAGTCACTTCCACATTTTCAGGTATTTGTTATTGCAAGAATAGAGATTTATTTCTTGTAGTTCTCCAAGCTGGGTTGCTCAAGAGCATGGTGGCGGTATTTGGTGAGGACTTTTGTACTGCATCATCCCATGGCAGAAGGCAGAAGGGCAAGAGCACGTGAACGGAAGAGAGCAAGAGGAGTGTCAACTCATTTTTTTTTTTTTTAACAAACCCACTCTGGCAATAATGAACCCACTCTCTGGACATTAATGCCCACAGGGTAGAGCTCTCATGACCTAATCACCTCTTAAAGGTGCCACCACTCAACACTGCTACATTGGGGATTAAGATTCCAACACATACATTTTGGGGGACACATTCAAATCATAACAGTACTGTATGTGGCTGAAAAATCTACACTTGCTCTATCTATCTTGGCTTTCAGCCTGACAACAAAGCCAGCATGCAGAACACAGCTGAGCCAAGAAAATCACAGAGAAATAGAGCCAAGTTTTGATAGTATTGTGAACCTCTGGATCAAATTGTGCCTGGAGCCTGCCCTCCCACTAGACTTTTCATTATATGAGCCCATAATTTTCTGTTCAAAGTTGATTTAGTTTTCTTATTTATTCTACATTAAGAATTTCAACTGATAGAATAGGTAGTCAATAAATCTCAGCTTCGTGACCTCTTGAGCAGTTGACTACTATATTGGAAAGGGTCACATTCTTTGTAGCTTTTTATCTTGTTGTTTGAAATAACTGTGGTCTAAGAAAAATTATGTTTAATTTCAGAGTTAGCATCAAGCTACACCCTTTGCAGAATGAGAGTGGTATATTACAAAGTTTGGCATGAAGTTATTCTCAGCCTGAGTGGGTTGGAATCCCAGCCCTTTTAGACGCTTGCTATGTGACCTACAGTGATTTACTCAACATGTCAGGACTTGTTTTCTCATCACATAAAAGATCTTGGTATTCTTTTCTCACAGATTTATTGTCAAATGAGAAAATTGCTGCAAAGCACTGAGAGATTTGCCTAGCATGTAATGAACTCTCAGTAATCATGAATCATTATTATGATTTATTTTTCTTTCAGTCTGACTTTGGGGAAAAGTTATATTAGGACGCTGTTGAATCTCAATTATGATTTTCAATATTAAGCAAAGGAATCACAGGAATCATGTGTTATGAGTAAGTCAATGCATTTCCCAATTGATTTGAAGCACCTTTTCTTACTTATGCAGTTAAAGGAAGTCTGAAGTATACAATAAAAGGTTATTTGTATTTTAAAGGGTATACAATTACTGGGGAATATTTTCTGCCAAATAAAAAATAATGAGTTACTCAGAGAGATGGTTCAATGTCTAGACTTGAATGGTAATAAAAAGTCAAATGCCAAATTTGTACATAAAAATCATCTTAGAAGTGCACCCTGAGTGATTGATTCCAAGTATTGGTTTCTCTGTTGCTTGAAAAGTCAGTAATTGAATAGTTTTTCAAGAGCTGTGTGGTGGTCCATGGAAGGAAAATCATTCTTTTTTACTTTACTTTATGAGAACAAAATTTATGTGTGTGCACTGACAAATTTACAAATGCAAAAAAATTAAATTGCTGCATAATTTTATTATTCAGGGATAAGAATGGCTAACAGTATAATGTATGGCCTTCATTTTCATTACATACACACAAATATATTTGTGGTAATACCCATGTTATAGAAGTACATATGTGCATGTGTGTACACATTTATTTTTAAGTAATTTAGGGTTCTGGCTTCATGTATGCTTAGTAATTCTTAGATGTCATAAGGACACTGTAACCATATATTTAGAAGTGAAATCTTTTCTAACCCTTTTTTCACTCACAGCTTCATTAAAATGTCTGTTTCAGTGAGAGGCACCAACATCTAGCAGTCGGGAAAGCCAGATCCCTATAAAAATGCTTGAAACCTCCTTTATTCTCCAACCTCCTAACCAAATAAACATGAGTCCCATTGTTTCTGCTTCCTAAATATCTCAAATCTGTCCATTCCTCCACATCTCTGTACTTTTACCTAGCCCAAGTTCCCATCATCTCTGACTTTGGCTGCTGCAGTAACCTCATAACTTGCATATCTGTGTCCACTACCCCTACTAACCTATTCTCCTCAGAGTAATTGGAGTAATACATTAAAATTAAAAATAATATCATGTCCTACTGTGCTTAAAATCTGTGTTACTATTTGACCTCCATGGATCTTAAGATAAAACATTAAACCTTTTACATGACTTATTTTTAGATCTCTACCTCCTCACCAACCATTGCTCCTCTTATCCTTTGCTTTTTTAGTTTCTCAAAGGTGTCATGCTTCTTCTTCAGCACCATTGATGTTTTTGCTTCTTATATCTACATGACTCTTGAAACGTCGCACCCATCATGCTCCACAATTCTAATCAAATGTGATCTCATCACTGGAGTCTCTTTGGCATTACAGACCAAGTCAGGTCTCTCATTTTTTTTTTTTTTTCATGAATTTTGCTATACTTCGTAGCATTTACTTCAGTAGAAATTAAAATGTGGTGGTTCTTTCAAACATTATATAATATGTCTCTCATGCTACTATATACTTCACAAGGTCAGGGACTGTATCTTAACTTGTCAGAGCCATGTCTCCATTATTTAGCATGGACTTTGCTTGTAAGACTGTACATAATCTTTTATCCTTTTATTGTGTCATAAACTCTGTCTTATCTATTCTAAAATAATGTTTTAAATTTTGGATTATTGTTTTACTGTAAAGATAAAAAATAGTTTATTTAACCTAGCCCCCTGTTATTGGACTTTTAAATTATTTTTTGTCTACTTATTATAAATAATATTGTGATGAGTTCAGGAATTCATTGAATTAAAGGCATTGTAGCTTAAATTCTCTACAAGCAGAGCCTGAGTTGGGGATTCTTGTGTAAGCAATTTATTGAAGAATGTGCCCAGAAGAAAACTGAACTGAGTGGGGAAAGCAGAATAGGACAGAGGTAGAAACTAAGTGTATTAGATGTTCTGACACTGCTGTAAGGAAATGGCCCAGCCTGGGTCACCTCAGAAAACTTACAATCATGGCGGAAGGCACCTCTTCACAGGGCGGCTGGAGAGAGAAGAAGTGAGCAAGAGAGGAGCTACCAAACACTTATGAAACCATCCGATCTTCCGAGAACTCACTCACTATCACAAGAACTACTTGGGAGGAACCACTCCCGTGATCCAATCACCTCCCACCAAATCTCTCCCTTGACATCCAGGGATTACATTGCCCAAGGAGATCTGGGTAGGGACACAAGCCTAACCTTATCACTGGGCAAATAAATGGTTCCAGAAGAAGTATTTCCTGGGCCAGATTCCAACAAGGTCCCTGGAGTGGAAATAGCACCACAGTGGTTATTACTCTTAGAAACTAAGCACCTAGGCTGTTACATCCATTATTCCATGAACTGCCTGTGTGTGTGCATATGTGTGTGTGTGTGTCTGTGTGTAAGTACACAGGTGTAAACTTACAGTGCCTGACCTATAAATGGGATCTAGAAGAAGCACCAACAGTATCTGGTACAAAAAAGATCTAGGGATGCTGCATGGAAGAAATCTTTCTTAAGTATTAAGCCTTGGGACATGGTAGGATTTTGATACATACTTCAGAGGGAAAATATGTTCTGAAGAGAAAAAACAAAAGCACAATAAGGAGAGTGCTGAGCATGTTTTAGAGAAATTGAATAGTTTGTTATAAATAAAACAGAGGTAAAATGAGGTGTGAGTATTTGGAGACAAAATTATAAAAACAGATTGTACCTATACCATAAAATAAATTTTAAAATTTATAGAATATACATGTGAACAGAAAAGTTTTTAATGAAGAGTATTCAACAGATACATTGCATTCGTATAATTTTTGGTTAATTTTAAAGATCTAAAGATCTGTAAACATAAAGATTGTCTACTGACACACAGCTTCTTACTTTTCTCTACACTATTAATTGAGAAATTATGAAAGTTTAAGTAAGCACAAAATTATGTAACATTGTTCCTGGTGTTGAGACTCTTACAATATAGGAACATACACAAAAACATACACACATATTTGCATGTATATAGTATCGCTCAGTTTTATGTGTATTAAATTCATGATACAAAAAAGAATTGTTCTGAAACATAGCTATCTAAGCATCTAAAACATTTTATCTTAAAAATTCATAAAACTTAGTCTATGCTCCTAAATATCTTAAAAACAATTGACAATTCATTTTTAAAGGAAATGACATGCAAAATAGTGTAAAGAAAAGCATATTTTGTGCACATGTAGAAAATCTTGTGCTCATAAACATTATTTACAATCTTAAAATATAATTTTGACTCCTAAAACATAAATGTAATATTTAGTGATTCTCAGTTTAATTTTTCTCATTTGTAAGATGCTGTTGGACACCTCTTTATTTAATGAGAGGTGGGGCAATTGAAGTTAATGAGTTAATGTTTATAGAGGCTTTTTGAGGCCTTTAGATGAAAGGTACAATATAAATCCTAAATATTAATCTTTAGGTGTGAAATACTCTAATTACTTCCCATTGCCATAGGGACATTATTGGAGATTTATACCTTCCTCTAAAATACCTGGCACAATTGTTATATGAGAAAGCATAATTTTAGGTGAACCATTATAATTCTGTAGTCATTACCATGTATCAAAAAATAGTTAAAGTATATGTGTTATATTTATATATTCAGCACCTTCATATTTCCCATTATTCATTTATTGATATAAAAACATTAAGATGATTTGGAAAGCTGATCCATTATGCTGTTCTATCTATGTTGCTGCCAGAATCTTTTTTATATACAGGAATAAGGGGAAAATATTTTAAAAAAAGATGTTGAGAGAGCAGCTATTGTACTCCATATATTGGTTTTAACACTAGACCAATTCGATATTCATTAACTATCCTATGATAGCAAAGGAAGAAAATTCATCATTGTAGTAGTATTCTTATATTTAAGTAGTGAAAGTGGTACCATTTATCGACTATATATATTTACCAGGCATGGTGCTTATGATACTTCACACATTATTATGATCCTCATCATAGCCCTATAAAATGGAGATGGAACTGTGGAATTTAAACATGAGCAAAGGAGGCAAACAACAGGTAATTAATTAGCTCAAGGTCACAGAAGATTTAAACCCAGGCAATGTAGAATCCTGAGTTTTTTCTTTAACCCCTGTAGTATACTAATTTCCCCAAATGCTACCTCTCTATTATTCTGTTTATTTCACTGTTATGGATCCTACTGAATCTAGACTGCACAAGATAATTTTAATAACGAAATAAAACTTGAAGTTCTCACTAGAAGCAGAGGTTTCCTTTGCCAAGTTATTCTACATGAGCTGATTATCTGGTTTCTTGCCAAACCAATATGCATAAACACTGAAATTGCAGAAAGAAGAATGCAAATCACAAAGTTCGTTTTTATTAGGCTCACGTTGAAAACACATAGCTGAGCTTAGCATATGTAAACTGAGTTTAAGAAGGGTTGTGGCATTTTCTTGAAAGCTGGGAAAAAAAATTGTACATTTATACTCCACAAAGTAGACCAAAAATATCCCTTTGAAGTATTTTTTAAATGAACAACAAAAACCAATATATTATTTAAGATAATTATAAAATAAAGGTATTACTTGTGAAAATTTGGAGAAATTATGATTCTAGTTTAAAAGTGGTATCTCCTTCCTCCTTTCTTTCTATTTCTCTCTCCCACCTCACCCCCGTCATCTCTCATATACTTGCAGAATCGCAATCACCATTCATGTAAATCAAATTTCTGTAACCAAAAACAAGGTCTTATTCCTGCTCAGTCCAATCTATTTGCCACATTTTCCCATATGAATGCCCTAAAGTAAATTTGTATGATGTTACTGACAGCATCTCAGAGACTCCATCAACATTCAACTCTGTTCTTGGTGCACAAAGCCTTTCTTAATTTGGCACTTGCTTGATTTCCACATTCACTCCTGCCGCTCTCAGATATGCTTCCTGATCTTTGACTTTCCCTGTAGAAATGCTACCTGCTTGTTCATGGCTTGGTGCCTTTCACCATTTTGTTCTCTCTAACTGGAATTCTACATGATGAACACCTACTCATTGCTCAAAATTCAATGTAAAGAAATAGTCCTCTGGGAAGCGTTCCTGACCTTCTCCAAACAGAGAGATGATTACCCCTGTCTAGACGCTTGCATAGCACTCTGCATTTACTATATTGAATTATAATTTGTACTCAGCAGATTGCATTGCAATTACTTATTTACTACCATATTTATTATCAACCCCTTAAAACCTGTGCCTATGGCTTATTGGTCTTGTTTACCATGACTGGCACAGTGCAGAGTAATGTACAGACAGTTAAAATGGGAACTTCTCTGTCTCTGAGTTTTTTCTGAGACCACGAAGCAGGTAACAGTATAGGTCAAGTATTTTTACATTTTAGACTGTCTATGTGAGCTTATAAAGGGGGTTCTTAAACCATTCCTGCAGTTTTGGGATAAGCAAATATTAAGTAAATAAATAAGTTAACTTCTAATACAATATCGCTACAGTATTATATATAAAAGGGCAGTATATAGTATATAAAATATATGGTGTGTATACTATACAGTATATAGTATACAGTAGATAGTATATATAAAAGTGCAGTAAGCTGCTGCCCTTTTTAAATTTAATATATGTGGCTTATACATTTGATGGTGTTAATTTTTCAATCAGGTTAGAAAGTTTTATCAGTCTGCTAGCACACTTCAGTTTTGCACCTTTGTTACCTCTGTCACTGCCATGTTATGTTACTATTGAAAATAAGTCCTGTATGGTCCAATTTTCAATGGCCTATGAAATGGTCCTACCTAATGAGGATCACTTGCTAGTTTAGGTTCCTACACAGCAAGAGATGGCAGTTCTCCACTGACTTTCTAAGGCTTCAGGGATTTTTTTTCAGTTTATATTCATATGCTCAGCTATTTCACTGAAAAATGATGCCACTAAAGTCTAGAACTGCTTCTACCCCCATCCACAGCCTACATTGCAATCCAGCTTCCCCAAGGCCACCTAAAAATAAATGTGACGATAAATCTGTTACAAGCAGATAAACACTTGAGAATCAAGGCTCATCTATTGGACACCTATGGATAAATAAGTATTTGGGATATTTAAAAAATTTATGTGGCCTAGCGCAGTGGCTCACGCCTGTAATCCCAGCACTTTGGGAGGCCGAGGCGGGCGGATCACGAGTTCAGGAGACGGAGACCATCCTGGCTAACACACGGTGAAACCCCGTCTCTACTAAAAATACAAAAAAATTAGCTGGGCGTGGTGGCACGCGCCTGTAGTCCCAGCTACTTGGGAGGCTGAGCCAGGAGAATGGCCTGAACCCGGGAGGCGGAGCTTGCAGTGAGCTGAGATCGCGCCACTGCAATCCAGACTGGGCGACAGAGTGAGATTCCATCTCAAAAAAAAAAAAAAAGTGTGTATATATATATGTGTATATATATATATATATATAAATATATACGTTCATGTAACAACTTGAAGGATAACAAAATAGTCATCCATTGTACATTGCTGGATAATTTTTAAATTGAGGAATAACAAACATATTTAATGTTTTATTCATTAATTCAAAAAATATTTATTGTTATACTACTGTGCTGGGCACTGAGAATTCAGGAATGAACAAAATATTCCAAGTTGCTATGTGCAGGGAACTTACAATCTATTTGGGGAGACAAAAAATACAATAAAATGTAAATATATATGTGTTTGTATGTATATACACACATAAATATTTATATACATATGTGTATATATATGTCAATATCATCATGAGACTTAACATCCAGTTGGAGAAAAATAACTTATATGTTAAATAAAATTCATCTGTTAAATAATGCATAGAAATATAAAATAATTAAAAGTCCCAAGAGAGAATGGATTTTGGAGTATTTGTTTAAATAGTGAAACTATGAATTAAGAGAGTGTGATCACTCTAGCTTGAAAGGGTTATTGAAGGAAAGGAGACTTGAGCCTGAAGAAGCCATATAATTAGAGAAGTCAGTGATCTCATCAATGGCTCATTTGAGTTAAAGCATTTAGAAGCAACAGTCTTACATTAGTACACTAGAATGTTTAGGAAGATTTACTCATAATCTATACATATCAATAGAAGGGTCTTCTTGGAAGGAAATTCATTAAACAAAATCTGATACATCAACTAAGATTCAGTTCTGAGTGTTCATTCATAGATTTCTGCCTAAACAACAATTTTGGTGGAGGGAATTTTCAGTAACACAATCAAGTGAGTATATTGATTGTTACTGTGAAGAAAAGCGTACAGATTTTCAGGCAATATGTTCATTGATAGATGTCTTAATAAACTTCGAAACTGGCAGCTGCTTCCCAATATCCTAATATTACTAATTGTGCTGTATTCTCTTCGTCCCAAACTATATCCTGGGAATGAGTTGACTACCTATAGAAAGATGAGGATCTCTGTTCCGTGTGTTCACTGTGTGTACCATGAATGAATGGGCAAATGTGGCATAGTGTAATAGGCATTCAGTGAATATTTGTTAAGAAAATGAAATATATAATATTAACTTAAAGATAGAACCTAAACATAATAAACTGAGTATTCCCTATAATCCTATAGGGAAATTTGACATATTTCACTACAATAATGCAAAAATAAATTTAATTTATCATCATTTCTTACTTATGCTTATTATATTCTCAATTTTTTTCTTCTGCTCATCTATTGGACTTCCTCTGTAAATTTAACTTTTTTGTAAAACTTCGATTTTCTTCTCTGTATTTTTTTTTTTTTTTTTGCATAGTGGGTGATGTTACCAACTGCAAAAGAAAAGCTCAAATCAAATCAACATCTACATGTTTGTATATATATACATGTTTAATTCTATTATTATATATGCAATATTTACATACAATACATAAACACACACTATACACATTATAAATGTACACACTCTGTATTTACAATTAAGTCTTGAACAATGTGGGGACTGTGGCACTGACCCCCTGTGCAGTCAAAAATACTCATATAACTTTTTACTTCCTAGAAACGTAACTGCTAATAGTCTACTATAGACTGGAAGCCTAATAGCATAAACAGTTGACTAACACATTATATGTATAATATATATATATAGTTATATATAAAATATGTTTTTAAATATATATGTGTATATAAGAAATATATAAATATATTTTATATATACTTTTTTTGTTTTTGGAGATGGAGTTTTGCTCTTGTTGCCCAGGCTGGAGTGCAATGGCGTGATCTCGGCTCACTGGAACCTCTGCCTCCCAGGTTCAAGCAATTCTCCTGCCTCATCCTCCATAGTAACTAGGATTACAGGCACCTGCCACCACACCTGGCTAATTTTTGTATTTTTAGTAGAGACAGGGTTTCACCATGTTGGCCAGGCTGGTCTCAAAACTCCTGACCTCAGGTCATCCACCAGCCTTGGCCTCCTAAAGTGCTGGAATTATAGGCCTGAGCCACCACTTCCAGCTATATATGTATTATATACTGTTTCCTTACAAAAAGTAAGCCAAAGAAATCATAAGTAAGAAAAAGTGTATTTTCTATTTATTAAGCAGAAGTGGATCATCATAAAGGTCTTCCTCATCCTCATCTTCACATTAAATAGATAGAGGAAAAACACGAAGAGGAGGAGTTGGTCTTGCTGTCTCAGAGGTGGCAGAGGTATAAGAAAATCTGCATATAAGTGGATCTGTACAGTTCAAACCTGTGTTACTCAAAGGTCAACTTATAATTTAATAACTATAATACAATATACAATTTTTTAATGCTAAGATGAAGCCAGGCGACTGAGCTGATTTGAGACTACATTTTCTGTAGGCATGCCATGTGGGTTTCTTTAAGCACACCTATTTCCCTTCCTTGATTTTCAATAAAAATGTGTTCTTTGCCCATTATTTGTAAATAAAAGTATTTAGAGTATAAAATTAATTGAGGACGACTGTGAAAGGACTTAGAAATTCTTAACTAACCACTTTCTTCCCTGTGAGTTTTACATGTATTTCATTATTATATTTCCCTTTATTACCTAACATTTTTAAGATTCTTGGTTTCTATTCATTTTTGAATAGAATTGCTGCAAAACATCTTTCTCCCTACAAACTTAGTGGCTCAAAACAAGAAGATTTATTCTGCTGAGGAATCTATGATTCGGTCAGAGCTCAACATGGATAACTATTCCTTTCTTCACTCAGATTTGAGTGGTGTAGCTCAAAGACTACAGGCTAGATTTTCTACCAGCTTGCTTATTGGTGGTGAATGCTCAGATCAGTTGGAAGCTCATCAGGGATGGGGCTAGAGTACCTACCTGTGGCTTTTCCATAGTTCCACATAGTGTATTGTCTGAGTTCTCAGGTGAATGTCCCAAAGAGATAGAGGAAAGCTTTATTGCCCTTGAAGTCACACAGACTTCCTTCTGCCATCTTCTGTTTATTAGAAGCAAGTCAGTAAGGCTGGCCTTTTTTGAGATGTAGGGAGTTAGACACCACCTTAAAAAAAAAATATCTCAATAGTTTTGTGGGTCCGGGTAGTTTTTGTTTACATAAGTTCTTTAGCAGTGATTTCTGAGAGATTTTAGTCTACTTGTCACCCAAGTAGTGTACACTGCACCCAATATGTAGTTGTTTATCCCTCACCCTCCTTTCAGCCTTCTCCCCTGAGTCCCAAAGTCCATTATACTATTCTTATACATTTATAACCTTATAGCTTAGCTCCCTCTTATAAGAGAGAACATGTGATGTTTGATTTTCCATACCTGAGCTACTTCACTTAGAATAATAGCTTCCAGCTCCATCTGAGTTGCTACAAAAGACATTATTTCATTCCATTTATGGCTGAGTAGTATTCCATAGTGTTTCTATACCATGTTTTCTTTATCTACTCTTTGGTTGATGGGCACTTATATTAGTTCCATATCTTTGCAATTGCAAATTGTGCTGCTGTAAACATGTGTGCATCTGTCTTTTTCATATAGTGACTTATTTTCCTTTGGTTAGATACTCAGTAGTGGGATAGCTGGATGGAATGGTAGTTCTACTGGGAAACTTCATACTGTTTTCCATAGTGGTTGTTCTCATTTACATTTCTACCAGGAGTGTAAAAGTGTAGACACCACCTTTAATGGTTAAATATTGCAGAAAAATCATCTCAGCTTTCTAAATCATAAATGATACTATGGTAAAGACAATTTTGAAATTTCACAGAGAATTTTTAAAAATTTATCTATAATGAATTCCTGTTACTGTCAGTTTCTAGATGTCTTCTGCTTATTTAAAGATGGAAAAAGCCCCCAATACTTTTTTGACCATCACACAATCTATCTTGAGGTCTCTTGTAAATTAAAACACAAAAGTTCTTGAAATGAAGCATAGCTAGCCTTCTCCTTTTGGTTTCTTAATCTCCCCATATTCAGCATATTTAATCACCAATCTTTTTAGTATACAAATGATACAATAGGGACTTATCAAAAGCATTGTTAATAATTTACAGGTAATAGAGTCAATTTATATGTTTAGGTACCTCACTTTACATCTTGGGGAAGACAATTTGAGTCACAAAGCATAATCTGAACAAACAAGAAGCACCACTACTGATTGGGAAACTACTTACTTTAGTGCTACCTTATCAGCTCTTACCTATAAGCCATGTCAGCTCCTCACAGATTTTCCTCCCTAAGTGACATCAGCAACAGCAACAGCTATTGTGTTATTGATTTAAATTCTTCTGAGATCAATTCAAAGGAGGAGAGGTCTCATTTCCATTGGTTTGTCCTATTTATCTTGTATAGGGACACAAGTCTGAAAAATCAAAATTTATATTCTCTTGTTACTAACAAGCCTTACAACATTATATTTCATTTATGGTATAATTTGAACTCATATTTTATTTTCTGAACTTTTTTTGTTTTGTTTTGTTTGCGACAGGGTCTTGCTCTGTTGCCCAGGCTGGAGTGCAGTGGTGCAATCTCAGCTCACTGCAGCCTTGACCTGCCAGGCTCAATTGCTCTTCCCATGTCAGCACCCGCCCTCCACCCCCACCGCCCAAGTAGGTGGAACTACAAGCAAGCACCACCATGCCTGGCCAATTTTTGTCTTTTTCTGTGGAAACAGAGCCTCACTATCTTGCCCAGGCTGGTCTTGTACTTGAACTCAAGTAATACGCCTGCCTTGGCCTCTGGAAGTGCTAGGATTACAGGCATTAGCCGCCATGCCCAGCATATTTCCTGAACTTTAAATACAATATCAGGGAGAAAATCAACAAAATTTTGCAGTAAAAGTTCGAATATTCATGTGAACATTTATACTCTTTTCCCATTCCATTGGAATAGTTAATAAAATCAGAATATGAAAATTTATGCAGTTAAAAAATTCATGATAAGTTAAAGGAGTTACCATCTTTTAATTTAATGATATAAAGTTTTTTTTACTTCTAATTATTTTAGTTGCAGGTGATATATATTTATGTATGTATCTAGCTATCATTATACATCCGTCTGTCTATCTATCTCATCATCTATCTCATCATCTTTTGGTACTTCTCCTAGGC
Source organism: Rhinopithecus roxellana (assembly GCF_007565055.1). Taxonomy (NCBI): domain Eukaryota; kingdom Metazoa; phylum Chordata; class Mammalia; order Primates; family Cercopithecidae; genus Rhinopithecus; species Rhinopithecus roxellana. The sequence continues at coordinate 4,162,161 of NC_044550.1, forward strand.
TGAATGTGTCACTTTTTTTCTCTTATTCCAGAAAATATGTTCTGCTTTCCTGCTTATATGGGGAAAATGACCACTGCCAATAGCTTCAAGTTTATTTCTCTTTTATTCCAGAAGGCTGGCAGATTGAGATTAGAATCTCTCATCCAATTTTAGTTTCTGAGGAACAACTGATTTGCCAAGCTCATGTCAGTTTTTTAGCCCGGAACCAAAAAAATATGGCCAAAGAATGATGACTTCACTTTAAATAAATATATGACTAGAAATAAGATTCCATATTAGGATAGGTCAGTGTGGAACTGAGATAATTATTCCCTGAAATCAGAAAGTGTATGTGCGGCTATGCACATGCAATTGTGTGCATGTATGCATATGTGTAGATATGCTTCCATATTGTGGTATGGCCATGGTGGCTTGTTTGCTAATGAGATAAAATAAACAATATGTGTCTACTTTGTGATGTTACATATATGCCTAATCAATTTTTTGAAGATGAGCCTATTTACTTCTCTGGTTGATTAAAGTACAGAAAAGTGTAATGAATTATACTTGACTTGAAGATCCAGCTATACTTAGAATAGGTTGACAGAACCACTAATTTCAAATGAATATGGATCTTTATTTTGGGCAGAGGATTCTATTATATATTTGCCAACAATGCAGAATGTTGTTTCTTAATAATATTGAGACCTAAAAACATTTATACTATACTATGTGCTCAGAAATTACATGAGGTGAAACACTGGCATAACCTACAGGAAGGCAAAATTGAGGAATAGTGCTTATAAATAAGAGGTTTAAGCTTGTTAAGAACAAAGAACAGAGTTTTTCTGTTCTTTGAGATGATTTATGAAAAGAAACACCTTCCATATATTAGTACAAATATAAGTTAAATTACATTTTATGAAATAAACTAATCATCTCTGAAAACAGCAGCAGCTTTATAAAATAAGTAATAGTAGCAGACTTTAATTGTTTTCTTGAGACTGATTATTTGCCCTGTTGCTAAAGCTGGAGTACAGTGGCATGATCATAGTTCACTGCAAACTCTAATTCTTGGGCTCAACTGGTACTCCTTCCTCAGCTTCCTAAGTAGCTGGGACCACAGGCATGTGTCACCATGCTTGGTTACTTTTTTTACTTTTTAAATTTTTTAGTGGAGACAAGGTCTCACTATGTTGCTCAGGTTGGTCTCAAACCCTTGGGCTCAAGTGATCCTCCCTTCTTGATCTCCCAAATTATTGGTATTAGTCATGAGCCACCATGCCTGGCCAGACTTTAATATTTTTAGGCAAATCCTTCTAGTTCTTAAAATTTCAACATTATAGATTTTATATTTCCAAGTATTTTATATAAACCATTTCAGTTAAAGTGATTTTCAAATTATTTCCTTGAGAGGGATAGAATTAGTATTCATTTCACAGAAAGAACAATGATATGATAACAGAAGTATTCATGGTTAGGGAAAAAAGTTGGAACTCAGAGTTCCTGAGGCATGTTTGAATTTATTCAGTTAAATCATATTTATTTCAGAAAGAATAAAGAGATAGTTTCTGCTTTCTTATAATTAAATCAGTGCTTTATAACTGTTGGACTAGGTGTAAATGAAAGAGATGGGGGTGTAGAAATACAAGGTATGTTAATTACAGTTCATTCATAATGCGTTGCAAAGGATCTTTACTAGTTGTAGAACCATATTTTTAAAAAATTTCAGGTATTAAGACATGGTTTATGAGATCTTGCACCCAAACATGTAACATTTCCAGGCCCTAAGCAAGGTAAAGATAACAACCAGATGTTGTCCAATTTAAATTAAATAAACAAACTCTGTGTAATTATAGTGGAAAGAAATTTAATAGCAGAGTGTACATAACAAAGAGATTGAAGATAACTAATTACAATATTAATTAGAACCTTTTTTTGGCCTTAAATTGGTGGACCTAAGAGAGTACTCTGAAAATGGAATATGTACTAATTGAACATACGGGAAACTACCAATAATAGAGTGCTTTTTTTTTTTTTTTTTTTTTTTGAGTGCCTATGATTAATTGTAATGGGAAGATGGAGAGGTTTTATTAATGACCACCACTGGCTAGCTAGCTAGTAAGATTTTTGATAAAGAAATGTTATTATTTCTTGGCTTTTTAAAGTACACATCAAGCTTTACTCTGAAGTATATTTCAAAAAATTAATGTTAAACAATTTGAAAATGTGAAACATGGAAAATAACACAATTATATATTTATAAGAGATAGGGTAATTATCAGGGGAAACCAGCCCCCGATATTTCAATGTAGGTTCTTTTCTATTTTCCCTAAATGTCAGCTGGTCTGAGAAATAAAGGGTAAGAGTACAAAAGAGATAAGTTTCAAAGCTGGGTGTCCGGGGAGACATCACATGTCGGCAGGTTCCGTGATGCCCCGTGAGCCATAAAACCAGCAAGATTTTCTTAGCAATTTTCAAAGGGGAGGGAGTGTACGAATAGGGTGTGGGTCACAGAGATCACATGCTTCAAGGGCAATAAAATATCACAAGGCAGAAGGTCAGGGTGAGATCACAAGGTCAGGGCGAAACTAGAATTACTAATGAAGTTCCATGTCCTGCTGTGCACGCATTGTCATTGATAAACATTTTAACAGGGTTCAAGAGCAGAGAACTGGTCTGACTTGAATTCACCAGGCTGAAATTTCCTAATCCTAGCAAGCGTGGGGGTGCTGCAGGAGGCTAGGTCGTGTTTTATCCCTTATCTGCAACTGCATAAGGAAGACACCCTCAGAGTGGCCATTTTAGAGCACTTCCCCTAGGAATGCATTATTTTCCCAGGAATATTAATATTCCTTACTGGGGAAAGAATTCAATGATATTTCTCTTACCCATTTTCAGTAATAAGAGAAATATGGTTCTATTCTGCCTGGCTCCCAGGCAGTCAGATCTAATGGTTATCTCCCTTGTTCCCTGAGCATGGCTGTTAGACTGTTCTTTTCTCAAGGTGCCCAGATTTCATATTGTTCACACACACATGCTTTATGAACAATTTGTGCAGTTTATGCAATCGTCACAGGGTCCTAAGGCGACATACATCCTCAGCTTAGGAAGATGACAGGATTAAGAGATGAAAGACAGGCATAGGAAATTATAAGACTTTTGATTAGGGAAGTGATAAATGTCCATGAAATCTTCACAATTTACGTTTAGAGATTGCAGTAAAGACAGGTGCAAGAAATTATAAAAGTATTAATTTGGGGAAGTAATAAATGTCCATGAAATCTTCACAATTTATGTTCTTCTGCCATGGCTTCAACTGGTCCCTCCATTCCAGGTCCCTGACTTCCCGCAACAGGTACTTTTAATGACTTCCTAAGCAGAATGGACTAAAAATGACTAAAAGGTTGCCTAACTCTATACTATCACAAAATAGTTGACTTGTCCATTTTTAATGAGTATGCACATGATCAATTGTCAAGTTAATAATGCCAACTATCTCAGAGATGTCAGTCCATTATTAAACTGTGACAGATATTAGCTATACATATTGGTAAACAATAAATTGTGCAAGGGGAAATTACTTAAACTAATATATAAGTATTGGTAAAGGGGAGATGATTGATGATTTTGTATATCAAAATTTACTTTTATTTAAAATATATTTTATTTTTAAAATAAAATGAAATTTAAAATTTTATAATAAATAAGTCAATAAATATATGAAGAATATATTTTAGGGCATTATTTTGAGAAATTTATCATCTTACCTGTTATTAAAGATTTTAATTAGGGAAATACTTTAAAAAAATAGATGGTATTTTAATATTTTTTATTCCTATAAAAATATAATTGAGGATGTTTAGAATAATCTCCAGGGAAAACATTTTTAATCTTTTATTACAAAGTAAAACACAGATAATGAAAAGCAAACATGCAAAATGAAATAGTTTAAAAATGTATTGTAAGCCAAACACTTTCATAACCACATCAAGGTAAATAAATATAATTTTACCAGTAACCCTTAAGTCCTTCCACCTGCTTTTATCCCAATCATAAATTTCTCTCTGTTTGAAAAAAATAGCATTCTCCCTCTTTTTCATGGTTCTACTATACGCATTTTGGGAGGGCATATAACCATTACATATTACAATCCATTCTAAATTTCATTTTCCTTTAGTTCTATAAGTAATCAGGTCAGTGCTCACATTTCATATTTTTGTGTCTTGCTACTCATTTTGATTGTCTGAATATCAGTTGTTGAAGTCATTTTTTTTAGTATCATGCGTGTATTACCTCATTTTTTTCATGGCATAAAGCATTGGTGCTGAAAAGTCTACTCATAATCTGCTGTTCTTTCCCTTATAACTATTTTGCTGTTTCCTGCCAACAAATGCCCCAAGGATGTAATGTTATTCTTTAATATCCACTACTCCCTCTCTTTCTTTATGAAAGAATTTAACTTGATATTGATCTTTCCGGATACTTATTTCAGATAGATGGTGTGCTCTTCAATGTATAATTTCACATTTTTCAAATCACTTCAGAAAAGGTTTCTTGAATTATAATTTTAAACATTTCTTCTGGCTCCTTACTTTCATTTTAGTCTCCAGGGTCACATAATATATGTATATTGAATCTTGCTTGCCTGTCTTCAATATTTATCTATTTTGAATCTCTTACTTTTTATTTGTTTGTTGATGTTTAAAATGTCCTTCCTTTTTCTCTTCTATTTTTCCTAAAGCATAATTCATCGTGATAAAAAATTAAATTTTCTTAACAGTTTTATTGAGATATAATTTACATAACATGTAATTCACCCATTTAAAATGTATACTGCAATGGTCTTTAGTATATACATAGAGTTGTGTAACCATTACTTACAATTTTAGACTATTTATTCACCCTCAAAGGAACTCTGTACTTACTAGTAGTCACTCCAATTTTCCCCAAATGCCCCAAACCCTAGGAAACCACTAATTGACTTTCTGTCTCAATAAATTGCCTATTCTGGATGTTTCATATAAATGGAATCATATAACGTGGTCTTTTTTGACTGGCTTCTTTTGCTTAGCATGGTATTTTCAAAGTCCATCCATTATGTAGCATGTATCAGTACTTCATACATTTTTATGGCCAAATGAAAATCTATCATATGGATATACCACATATTGTTATCCATTCATCATTGATGAAAATTTGGGTTGTTTCCACTTTTTTGGCTATCATGATTAACGTTGCTATTAATATTTGTGTACAAGATTTTGTGTGGACATATGTTTTAAATTCTCTTAGGTATATACCAAGGAGTAGAATTTCTGGCTCATATGGTAACTCTATTTTTAACATTTTGAGGAAGCGCCAGACTCTTTTCCAAAACAGCTGCATTATTTTATATTCCTGCAAGCAATGTATGAATGCTTCAATTTCTCCAGATTCTCAAAAAAACTTGATATGACAGTCCTTTTAAAACTTTATTTTATTTGAATTGACATGTAATAATTGCACATATTAATGGGGTAGAGGTTGATATTTTGATACATGTAGGAAATGTATTATGATCAGATCCAGGTAATTAGCATAACCATCACCTCAAATATTTATAATTTGTTTGTGTTGGGATCTTTCAATATCCTCTTTTCTAGCTACTTGAAAATATATACTAAATTATTCTTAACTATAGCCTCCCTACAGTGCTATGAAACACTAGAACTTTTTCCTCCTATTTAACTGTAATTTTGTAGCCATAAACTAACCTCTCCCTTGTCTTCCCTCCCATTTGCTATTTCCAGCCTCTAATAATACAGTTCTGCTACCTACTTCTGTGTCCTCAAGTATTTTGGCCTCCACATATGAGTAAGATCATGCAGTATTTATCTTTTAGTGTCTGATGTATTTCATTAATATAATGTCCTTCAGGCTCATCTTTGTTGCTGCAGATGACAGGATTTCCTTTTGTATTGACTCAGTAGTGTTCTAATGTGTATATATACAATTTTCTTATCCATTCATTTGTTCACGGACACTTAGGTTGATTCCATCTCTTGACTGTTGTAAATAGTGCTACAATAAATATGGGGGGCAGATATCATTTCAATATACTTATTTCCTTTCCTTTAGGTAAATAACCAGCAGTGGGATTGCCAGATCATATGGTAGTTTATTTTTAGATCTATGAGGAACTTCCACACTGTTTTCCACACTGGATATACTAATTCCCATCAACAGTGTATTAGATTTCCCTTTTCTCCACATCTTTGCCAGCATTTATTTTTTGTCTTTTGATAATAGCCATTCTAACTGGGGTGAGATGATATGGCATTGTGGTTATGATTTGCATTACTCTTATGATTAGTGATGAGTATTTTTTTTTCATTTACCTGTTGGCTATTTCTATGTCTTCTTTAGAAATGTCTATTCAGATTCCTTGCCAAATGCTAAAATTTGATTATTACTATATTTTTTGCTATTTAGTTGTTTGAGCTTCTTGTATCTTCTGGATATTAATCCCTTTGTCAGATGAATAGTTTGCAAATATTTCTTCCCATTCTGCAGGTGGTCCTTCCACTTCATTGATTGTTACATTTTCTAGGCAGAAGCTTTTTAGTTTCATCTAGTCCCATCAGTTAGTTTTTGCTTTTATTGCCAACACATGTTATTTTCTGCTTTTTGTGTTTGTTGTTTCATTATACTAATCCACTTAGGTGTGAAGTGGCATTTCAAGTGGCTTTAATTTGCATTTCCCTAATAACTAATGATGCTGAATATCCATTCATGTGCTTATTGGTCATTTGTAGGTTTATTAGGAGAAATGCTTATCTAAGTCTTTTGCCTATACTTTAATTGGGTTGTTTAAATTTGTTGTTGTTGAGTAGCAGGTATTGTCTGTTCTGGATGGTAAATGCTTTTGCTTTTAACAGATTGATTATCAAGTATCTTGGTTTGGATCTCTTCAAGTTTATTCTAGTAGGAGTTTTTTCAGGTTTCTAGATGCTTTTGTGTCTTCCATCAAATTTGAGTTTTGGCTAAAGTTTTTTGTTATTATTTCTTTAAATATTACATCTTTATCTTTCTCTTCTTCTGATACTCTCAGTGATCTATGTGTTTGTAAGTGTGAGCTGTCCTACAGTTTCCTTAAGCATTTAGTTTACTTTTTCTTTCTGCTCCTCAGGCATGATAATTAATATTAACTTACCTTCAAGCTCACTAACTCTTTTGCCTGCTCAGTTCTGCTTTTGAACTCTTTCATCTCCAGAATTTCTTTTTGGTTAATTTTTATAACTTTCATCTTTTTACTTTTAGTTTTGTTGTGTTCATACATAGTTTTCCCAATTCTCTTTATTTCTTTATCCATTTTTTATTTCATTTTTCAACTTAATTAAAGACAGTTGTTTTAAAGTCTTTGTCTAGTTTTTCCAGTGTTTGGGCTTCATTGGTATGGTTTCGGTCTATTTACTTTCTTCCTTTGAATGGCTGTGCTTTCCTATTTTTGTACAATATGAGATTATTTTGGTAGAAAAACTGGACATTTAAATATTAAAATGTGGTGACTCTGGAGATTAAATTCTCCTCCTTCCTCAGGGTTTGTTATTTTTGTTTTTGGAGTCTGTAATACTTAATTTGTCTAATGACTTTTCCAAACTTTTTTTACAGAGACCATATTTCTCGTCTTGTGTGCCTCTTTGAAGTCTCTGTTTCTTAGCTTGTGTTTAAACAGAAGTTTTCTTGAACACCAGTAATTAAAATTTAAAACAAATAAGCACACAAAAAGCCATCTTTACCAGCCTTTCCAGATTGGCTGTGTGTGGGGCTCCTCCTTCAACACTTAACCAGACTTGCACTGAACATATGGATCAGCCCAAATTAAAAGCTTAACATTTCTTTTGCCATTTCTCAACATGTGTCATGCCCTGGTCATGCACATGACTTCCTAATTGCCCTTTCCCCAACCTCCATATTGATTGCCCTAATTTCCCAAGAAAATTCCCTCTCAGATTTTCTACCAAAGACTTAAGAACTCTATTATATTTCTCAATCATAAACTTTTGCCTCAGGCATCTGCAGAATGTTTTGCAGCCTTGCAATGTTTTCAAGAAATGCCCAAAACTTTTGCAGTGTGAGTTCCGAGTTAGGCGAAAGAGAGACAAATGCCATGTGCTGACTCTTCAGGTAGCTCCCAGACAGGTTGGAACATATCTACACAATAATTTGTGAAAAAGCTCTGCTCTGCTGCCTCCAGAACCAGGGACCAGGGTTCCTCACTGGGGACATGGGCTACTGTCTTCAAGACTGCTACCCAAGCAACAATGAGTGGGGCGAGGGCAGATAAATATGCCATAGAGCTTCCCTACTGTTTTTAAGTTGCCTTTTTCTGGTTTCAGCATTTGCTTGGTTGCTGTGAACCTTTGACTGTTTTATAGAGTTCTGAGAAAGTTGGTTTTGTTAGTTTCTGTTGGTTTTTTTAATGTTTCTTTAGGGTACATGAGCTTATAGCTGCCTACTCTGTCACTTTGCTGATATCACTGAAGTCTTCATTTTTGAAATGATATCTTATTTTTTTCCTGAGTATTATTACATTATTCTGTTTTTGCAATCAGAATTTCTGGTGTTCTTTCATGCCTTTTATTTTTTCTTAATGTTTTAGCTAATTTTAAAATAATATATTACTCTTCTCTGGGTATTATTTTGTTTTTCAATAATAAATATGAATTAGTTTTATTTGAGAGATAAATTTTATACATTGTACAGGTTGTGTCAGCAAGTCAATCAGAATTTATTATGTGCCAGCTGTATGTCCATTATATAGCATAGAAAGTAAAACAAACTTGGTTCAATTATTTATGATTAATGTTGCCCTAGACTTGTCTAGACTGTTAGAATGAACAGATACTGCTGTGATGATTGCCTAACATAATACAGACAAAAGGGAGATGAGAAATCTTAAGGGGACTTATAAGTCAATGAAACTTTTCTTCTGAAATTACCACCTCCCACCTTTATTATTGCTATCTTTTGGAAAATTGCTTATGAAGTTCTTATTTGCAAAGTTTATTTCTAAAATTTGTGCCCTGCTTGAAATCCTTTTTTAAAGATCTTTACATGCTGCCTTATTCTTGTCACTCAAGAATCAATTCAGATGTCACTCACTCATGGTGGCTCCTCCTCATGATCCTAGCTCAAGCTGCCTTTTCTAATCATCAATGTATGATGCTATTTTTTTGAATTGTATTTGCTTTCATGCTTATGATCTGTATTTTCTCTCTAGAATGTAAGTTCCTTTAAGTTGGAGATGTTTTCAACCATGGCCACATTATGCATATAGTTTCTAAAAAGATACATAACTCAGAATGGCTGTAGATTTTTCTCTTCTTTGAAATTGATTTTTTTTATCTCTATTATATCCTTGGACTAATTGATAATTTTACATAGGCACTGTCTACATAGGCATGCAAAATTACACTACTTAAGTAGTAAGCTACAGTTATATTGTGTGCTTGAGCAATTCTTAGCATTTAGACTATATATTTTTATGAAGGAAATATTTAAAATGTTACTACAACTATAATTAAACAAATGAATTTTATTTCTTTTAGGGTGACTTTCATACTATGAAAAAAAGGCAATAAGGTTAATGTGCACTAACAAAGCTGACTTATTCTCATACACTATTTAACTTTATGTTATGATATGTAAGCCAAAACTCTACCCTTTATCAAGCTGCTTTCCTAACAGTGTTTTTCAAAACAAACAATACAAATACTTGGAACAAACTAATCCTCAGTTTCAATATTTATAACTATTCCCAAAATATAAAGAAGTTTTAAGATACATAAAATAGAGGTAAAAACCATGAAAGATTTGCATGTTCTCTGGAATTTATTGAGGTCATTTGTACTTACAGGATATCAGGTATGTGACAGATCAATTCTCTCTATGTATTTCTATTTTTTTTCACAAACTTCTCATTTGGCCTTATAGCCATGCCAGACAGTAAAATTTTTGTTAACTATATGCAAAAGTTGATCTCCATGTGCAGATTGTTGAAGAAGAAAAAAACATTGGTTATAATAAGTAAAATGCCAAATAAAATGGCATTTCATTCATTCATTCATTCATTCATTCATTCATAATATTTTGAAATCTAGATCTTATATTTATACTTGGCCATAACATTTTGTTCCTTTCATTGAGGATATTTCTTTGTATTAAGTTGGGGAAATTTATTTGCTAATTTTCATATTTTTAAAAAATGTGTCTTTAAATAAAATTTTATATAAAATGACAGAGTAAAGAATTTTCTCCAAAATTTATTGGTTTCTTTTATTCTTCTGAAACAATAATTTTATTGTATTTGATGCAAAATTTAAACTTCTGCTTTGTATATCTATTTTGTGGTTTTCTTACATTAGAGTTCACTATTTTAAGTGCAAAACAGATAGTTCTTTGCCTTTAGCTATATATTCATATATTTTTTAAAAATTAGAGGTTTAGGAAAACATTCTATTTTAATGATCTCTTTTACTAACTTATGTGTTCCTTACTTATTAAAAACATATATGCCTACTGATTTATGTGATTCTCAGCCATAAAATATATATATGCATATTACATATATGCTTCATATATGTATTAACCATATTTATATGTAGATATGTACTCTGTACTTGTGTGTATCTGCAGTAAGCACACTCAAGCACATACCACATGTATCTGTATATGTGTAGATGTTTATGCATGTATATACATCATATAGCCAAACACACATACACCTATAAGTATATTTAAATATATGGTCTACTATGTTTTGCTGTGTCTATCATGCTTTTCATATTACAGTGACATTGTTTCTATAGTAACTAATGCACTGAAAAATCGCAGAAAGGGTTGAAATTTTACAAAAAACCTATATGCTTAAAAACTGATGTGCAGGGGGGAGTTTTTGTCTTGGGTCATACATTTTGGAAGTGAATAAAGCAAAATGAAATCATTACTCTGTAACAAAATATGATCTAGCAAGGTTGGAATACCATATTCTTATCTTTAACCAGCAAATTACCAAATTATTATGGTTTCTAAGAGCAACATGCACAGATCCACAAAACCTATATGCAGTGCTGAATCTGTCTATATTAGACACAGTGCAAAGAGGATTAGGGTAATGGTGCCAGGCTGAGACACTGTTTCCAAACTTTGGATCAAGTGTTTGTTTAAAAATACTTCTATTTGGAAAAAAATAATGCCTTTCTGTTAAATTTTAAATGAATTATACCTAACATAAATGGTAAGTGCCTGGGGAGAAGGTCAATTTGCAGTTATTTGCTACAATTTTAATTCTAGAAATTTAAATCATTAGGAAAAACTAGAACATGAATATTTCATATTTCGTTAAAACCATATTCAAGCTAGAGTTTAAGTATACTAATAGCCAAAATGTTAATGATAATAAAACGGATCTGAGTTAAACAAACAGAAACACAAAGTAACATTGAAAATTTGAAAATAATTCAAAATGTTCTCTTCCTCGTTTCCCAGGTAGGTTACCTGTATTTCAAAGCAATTTCACTCTGTTGGTAAGGAAAAGGATATACAGTTGATTTTGTAATAGCCATTCATACATAGAATTTGGTTACAATGATCATTTAGTATGTTACACTTGCCTGTCATATAATTTTCACATTATTAGTTAAATAAATACATAATACAAGCTTTTTCTATATGATGACATGAACAATTAGAATTATTTTCTATAATAAAAAGATTAATTAAAGACTTATTTATAATATAAATACATTGAGTAGTTGACTGTTCTTTTTCTTGTTAGTTCTCTGAGTCACAATATTTTAAAATATGATATTTTAAATATAGTTTTAAAATATATATTTATTCAACAAATGTATATTGAACAAGTCATTAAAACATAGCTCCTTCTGGACCTCTATTAAGACAGGCCTGATCACAAATAACATGATCACAAATAGTTATAAGACATATTTGACAAGTTTCATTATACAGTTATAGACAAAGTATTATATGAAGAAAAATCTGATGTGATTAGAAATACTTCAGTGTATTTCATGGTGTAAGTAACATTCCAGCTTACTTCGTGATATAACTGGCATTTGAGACAAGACTTAAAGTGTGAGAAGGGATTTAATGTGGAGAAAAGAAGAAAATAACAGAGGGACCAGCACAAGTCAAAACAGAGAGACATGATGGGTTCCAGGAAAGCTAAGCAGTCTGTTTGGGATGCCTAGAGCATAGATAGCATATCAAATAAAGGTAAGTATGTGGAAGACACTAAGAGCGGTAGTGAGCTTTCGTGTTGTTCACTGGAGAGGAATTGCATGGTTGCATTTGCATTGTACATATCTGATTGGATGTACTATATTTAACATATTGTGAAGAGTTAGCTGGTAGAAGGAGAGATTGAATATATAGAAATTTGGGAAGAGTTAATAAAAGCTTAGATATGTGAATATCTCTTGCAGTCCTGGGAGTGGATGAACTCACTTGGGAAGGGAATAAAAAGAACACAGAAACACTTGGACAATATTTTAGAAATTCTTCAAGGAAGAAGACTTAGGGAAGTAGAAACGGGAAGAAAGTTTAGAGATTAAATTGGGAACTTAAGGGAAATATCAGTGGTTCTTCATTAATACTAAATAACCTAAATAAAATTAGAATATGGTTATTGTGAATTACATCAAAAGGGATAACTCTGTGTTAATTGCTAGATTTTTATGCAGATTTCATTAGTCTACTACTAACTTATTACCAATGACTTTGTGTTCCTTCGAACAAAAGGTGGTAAATGTAATGACGGGAAAAGCCTTTTCTCTTTCATTTGATGATTTGAAAAATCATAAATGTTAGAATGTATATTCTAATATATATATAAGAATGTAAGGCATATATGTGCCCTTCTAATTAGTATAGAAGTCATATATGTATGCTTTATTTTTTGCTTTATGTACTTGTATGTATCAACTAATTGCAATTTCATGTTTTGAATAATGGTAAAATGTCTAAATACACAGAAAGCCTTACATAGGCAACATTTTTCTCTATGGAAAACAAAGAATAAGTCCCTTAAAATGTGTAGACAAAGATTGTAGTTAAATTTTCTAGTAGAGGAAAGCTGATATCCTGTTTGGTTGGCCTTAACTAACTACCAAATTTTTAAGTAGTGAAGTTTTTATTCTTTGTTCTTCTTTCATGATTTTATGGTCCCTCTTCCTTCAGTATTCACCAACATATAGTGTTCTCATGTGACTTCTATTCTTTCTCTTACCAAATCATGCTTCCATCTAATGATCAGTTGCAGAGCTTATGACCAATATACTGTGATCAAAAAGACTGAAAAAATAACTTTATAAAGTAATAGCATGAAACTAGTTTTGAGTCATACAGTCCTAAAGTTAAATTCTAGCTCCATACTGAAATGATTGCATGAATATCGGCAAGTTACTTATCTGACATGTAACTTTTTCATCTGTTAATCAGATAATCAGATTTAATTTATAGGGCTGAGTTTAAGGGTGTAATTCATAGGAAAAGCCCAGCACAATGCACAGGAAAAGCCCAGCACAATGCCTGGCAGTTTGCATTTACTAATCATGTGTCATTCTTACTCTTTCACCCCTTCTTTCAGAGGTTTGTGCATTTCAATAGAGCATAGGCCCTCAATTCTAGGGAATGTGTCTCTGCTCCAGAAACATCAGGCACTACTGAGAGGCGGGTTAGAGGGGTGTTTAGGAATTGGAAGCCTTTCTACCATCTCTGAAGTGGCACACCTGCTCTGCTTGCTTGGGAGGCCAGCATGGTCTGTCTAGTTGCCAACTCAATGAAAGGCTTTAAAAGCTTGCCAAAACATTTTTTCCTAGGCAATTTCCCTTAGGCTTCTAATTGCAAGTGAATTTTAAAATATGTGACCTATGATATTGACTATTTCTGAAAAAAATCTTTGTAGAGGGGTACCAGAGGCAGCAGCCTTGTGATTCTAAATCCTTTACTGAGCAGAGAATTCTCATCTATCTGAATTGTATTTCTTTGTAAACTACCTTTAATGGTTTGGTTTGGGCAGCCTAATCTCCCTCTGGAGATAAGAAAGAAATTCTATGAACACGGCAAGTATTTGAAGACAGGAAGGGAGAAAAGGAAAAATATTTAATTAAGCAGAGAGCTTTACCTAGTTTTCCCTTACTGTTATTTATAAGCAATACATTGGCTCTAGATTTATACCTATGCAGTTCCACAATTTTTATTCTGACTCAAGCTTCTCTTTTTAATCTCAGACTATTCCAAGACAACCTGTTGGAGGTAACTATGCCCTACCTCTCTCTTTTCAGCATCTTTATCCTTCAGCTGGGATACACCCCCACCACTCCTTGTCCTCTTTATAAAATTGTTTTGATTCTTCTAGGATTAACCTGTGTGCTGCCTCTGCCTGTTTATACATTCATAAGTTCAAGTAAAAACACAGGCAGATAAACAAAACCAAACCATTACTGAGTGCCGTATGCCATATGCCAGACATAGAACAATAAAAAAAATGTGGTTCTTTTCCTGAAAAATGTCATAATCTGATGGGAACACCTGCATACATATCAACAAATTTAAAGCAGTGAGAGACAAGTGAGAATACAGTCATATTCAACAGCCACCCAGCGTTGTTCAGCTGTATCATGGAAGCTTTATAAGATGAGTGATGTCTGAATGGAGTTTTGAAAGATACGAAAGAATATACTAGGTAGAGAGCGGAAGTGAATGGGGCAGGAGAGGCAGAGGCATGGAAGACCATATTGAGTCGAGGGAATCATCAGGTCTTTCAGAGCCCCTATCTCTTAAAAAATCACATTAGCAATCCTGATTCAAAGTGATCTCCACAGGAAATTTTGTGGGGTTTCCCCCCTTTAATATCAACTATAAGTCTTCATTTTTATAGGTAAGATTTAGATATTATGCTAGGTTAGATATTTGTGTTCCATTTTAAATTGCTTGGTGACCGATAAGTTGCTTGAGGGTAAGGACTAGGTCTCTTCTACTTTTTTATTCTTTAACACACCCATAACTGAGTTTTGCAATTATTTTTATTTATTGTTTACTCTGTACCAAGGACTCTTAAGAAATGTGGTTTCACATTTCTTTAACTCCAACTAAAACTCCATTAGGTTAGGTACTATTATTTCCCCCAATCATAGTTAAATAAGGCAATGCTTAGTGAGATCAAATGACATTTCTAGGAAGCAAATTGAATTAAACCATCTGATATCAGAGCTATAACTTAACAAATACTTTATTTAACCTTCACAGAGAAGTCATTCTACATGTACCTACCAAGCTCTAAATGGACAAAGCAATTCTGAAATTAAAAAATAGTTCAATTAAATAACTCTACATGAAGACAGTATATCAATATATGGTAATATTCAATGTAAATTGTATTTTAGAAAAAATTATATGTAAATTGTATATCAGAACAAAAATTCTGGAAAGCCTTTATATAATTGAAGCAGTAAAAATCCAAGGATGATTTTCACAACCTGGTATTGCTGTATCTAGTACATATTTTTAGGAGTCAGGTGTTCATACTCTGAAGGTGCCATCTGGCATGGTCATTTCCAGAAAACAGGGCTGCTATAGCTAACTCTACCTGGACAATCTCAGAGGAAGTAGGTTGTGATGGGGGAAGGTTGGAAAGGTAGTTACGAGGGTCAGTGGATATAAAAAAGTTTGACCATCTGTTGCAAATTTTTTTAAGTCTCCAAATTCCTTTGTAGCCAGTGTCCTGGTTATAGTGGAAGGGCCTCAAGTATTCATGATTCTTGTAATCTGGGATTCTGGCTTCCATAAGTGCCAGTGAATTTGCAACAGTAATGTGATATACTGAGCATCTGCCTTTTAATGCAGCTTCCTCTTTCCATTCTAGGATCATCAACTCAGTTAATTAGAGGAGTGGCAGGGGTTAAAATGCGAGCAAATTCTGCAGTATTATGTTATTTGTAGAGACTGTCCTGGAAATATAATGAGAAGAGAAAAATCCAAGTATTTCTGTTTCTCATTCAAATCCAGATGGAAACATATGAGGTGAGACACTTAGAAAATCAGAGTAATTGAACAACATACTCAGACTGGTTTATTGGCATGAATGATGTCCCTTTCACAGTAGTTATCGTAGGAGCCAAACAATACAATAATGTCGCCATTGCTCATGCTGTTCGGGCTCTTATGTTGGTGTTATCTTTGGATTCTGTGGGCTGTACTATGAATAATTCTCAACAGTAGCAAATCTTCAAACATAAAGAGTCTGCTCTGTTTTTGCTATTAGCAGAAGTTAGAATGTGCCAAATTTGGTGAATAAAGTGGGTGATCAAAGTGGGAAGTATGATTTATTTTTTGCCAAAAACAAAGTAGATTACAAAATAATGAAACGTTTTTGTCTTAATGTGGCTTAAAACAAGCTCTGTTTATTCCAGAAAATTTTCTAAAATTATTTTGAAATACTGCAGAACGTCTGTAGTTTGCATTTTCCAATTACTTAATTAAATTAAATCCACAGATTCTCATAAATATATATAAATTTCAGTTTTCTTTGTAAATTTATAGTTACACCTATTATTTTACATTTTTGTGGTTGAACAGCGTTACAAATATTTTAAATCTTCTCCTTTAAACAATCTTAAACTAACCAAAACAAACTTATTTCAAACTAAGTGGAAATATTTTGAGAAGTTAAAAAGGATTTTTTTTGAGACCTAAGAAATTTTAAATCAAAACAAGAAAAGATTCAGAAACCAAACATATTGTACTCATTTAGGATAAAATAATTTGAGGTAATTATGAAGTGAGGAGTCAGATTAGCATTTTCTGAATTTAATTGTGTCATTGTATATATTATTGTTTCGGTCACATCACAGCCCTATGCAGTAGATATTATTATTTTAACATTTGGTACATTATCCAGCTTTACAATCAATATTCAAAGTTTTGTCTGACTCCACAGCTTTTATCCAGCTCTAATACAATACTTCATATATTCCCTTCTTCAGAAGAGAGAGAAGGAGGAGAAGAAAACTTTGAGTGACAATTTTATTTATTTATTTTTTATTTTTGAAACACAATTCTGATTTATAAATACATGTTTTTCAACCACAATAGCAATGCATTTTATTGATTTTTCTAGGGTCATCATATACATCTACTCCCACATAAATACACACAAACATAAATAGTTGTAAAGCCCCTTTCTTAAAGGAATATTTTTTATTGATTTTCTTTGTTTCTGAAAGTCTAAGAAAAAGAGCTACAAATGTGAACCACATATCTGTTTTTAAATTTTCTAATAGCCAAATTTTAGAGAGTAAAAATAAATAGGTAAAATTAATTTGAATTATATGCAAACTTACAGCATATCATTTCAATATATAATCAATACAATTTTTATTTGTACAAATTTAAAAGGTACAAATGTCATTTTGTCACATGACTAAATTGTGTAGTAGTGAATTCTGGGCTTTTAGTGTAACTATCTCCTGAACAATGTATGCTGTATCCATTAGGTAATTTCTCATCCCTCACTCCTCTCCTATCCTTCCATATATTATTAAAACATTTTATAAGTCTCTTAAAATCAGTGTGTATTTTACATTTCAGGAACTTTTGAATTTGGAGTAGCTACATTTCAAGGTTTAATAGGCTCATGTAACTGGTGGCTACCACATTGAACAGCACAGGTCTGAACTAATATGTGGTTTAATGTACTCTCCCTGATAATATTGATCAACATATTGAAGACAGTATATTGATCAATATTATCAATAATATTTTTAAAAGTTGAGCTAAAAATAGCCTTGAAATACTTCTGAAATTTCTCATTGATCAATTGGAAACACTGGTTTAACAGAATACCTGAGTATAATAGCAGGTTCCCTGTTTATCAAGTAAGTCCGCTTAATAAGATACTTATGTTATTGTTGAGAAATATTTAGACATAATTAATGCGTTAAAACCTAAAGGACTCAAAAGAAACATTATCCTAATGTTATTTCTCTTTAAAAATAAAATGAAAACTGTGCCTAAAAGTGGGATGAAAATAGCCATGGAAGTGGAGGTGTTTTTTCTTTCTTTCTTTTTTTAATTATACTTTAAGTTCTAGGGTATATGTGCATAACGTCCAGGTTTGTTACATATGTATACTTGTGCCATGTTGGTGTGCTGCACCCATCAACTCATCAGCACCCATCAACTTGTCATTTACATCAGGTATAATTCCCAATGCAATCCCTCCCCCCTCCCCATGATACGCCCCGGTGTGTGATGTTCCCCTTCCCCAGTCCAAGTGATCTTATTGTTCAGTACCCACCTATGAGGGAGAACATGTGGTGTTTGGTTTTCTGTTCTTGTGATACTTTGCCGAGAATGATGGTTTCCAGCTGCATCCATGTCCCTACAAAGGACGCCAACTCATCCTTTTTTATGGCTGCATAGTATTCCATGGTGTATATGTGCCACATTTTCTTAATCCAGTCTGTCACTGATGGATATTTGGGTTGATTCCAAGTCTTTGCTATTGTGAATAGTGCCGCAATGAACATACGTGTGCATGTGTCTTTATAGCAGCATGATTTATAATCATTTGGGTATATACCCAGTAATGGGATGGCTGGGTCATATGGTACTTCTAGTTCTAGATCCTTGAGGAATCGCCATACTGTTTTCCATAATGGTTGAACTAGTTTACAATCCCACCAACAGCGTAAAAGTGTTCCTATTTCTCCACCTCCTCTCCAGCACCTGTTGTTTCCTGACTTTTTAATGATTGCCATTCTAACTGGTGTGAGATGGTATCTCATTGTGGTTTTGATTTGCATTTCTCTGATAGCCAGTGATGACAAGCATTTTTTCATGTGTCTGTTGGCTGTATGAATGTCTTCTTTTGAGAAATGTCTGTTCATATCCTTTGCCCACTTTTTGATGGGGTTGTTTGTTTTTTTCTTGTAAATTTGTTTGAGTTCTTTGTAGGTTCTGTATATTATTTTTAACTTTTACACTGTTAAGTGAATATACCTGAGAGGGCATTGCTTTCAAAATCTTACTACTCAGAGTATGGCCAGCAGACAACACTCTGTGTGGCAGCATCAGCGTCTCCTGGTAGTTGACTAGTGAAGTAGAATATTAGGTGCCACACCAGACGTACCAAATGAGAAACTATATTTTAACAAGTCCCCCCATGTGAATTGCTTTTGAGCAGTGATCTTAAGCATATCTTTGGAAGTCTTTTAAACCATATGCTAGTGTCTTCTGCATTTTTTACAGGCTCTCAAACAGGACAAAATTTTTCAGCTATGAGGTGTATCTAAAAGTATGAACTCATCTTGATTTCAGAACAATAAGAACTCTTGAAGGTCACCTTTAGCATTTTAGTTAAATAACATGAAACTTACTATTAAGGAGGACATGTTTGGTAAGAGAAAGAACCACTACTGCCTCAGAAGACATATATTCTTCAAAATTGATAAGCAATGACTGAAAGGATTATTACGCTATGGTCAATTACTGATGATTTATAATACACAATTTACAGTGATTCATTTTTTTTCCTGGATACCTATCTTTGAATCTGCTATTTTTTAAAATTATTTTGTCATTTAGACTTCTATTTTGTACTGAATTGAATACAATATACTACATTTCTAAAACATCACATGGAAAGAGTTTAGCTTAGTTTTCATTGGTCGTGATTTTTTTAATGAAATTTTCAAAATAATATATTTTTAAAGTAAATTTTATTAATTACTGTGTCTGGGATTATGTTTGCTTTTTTCTTTTTCTTTTTTCTTTTCACTTTTTTTTTTTTTTTTTTTTTTTTTTGAGACCCAGAATCTCCCTTTATCACCCAGGCTGGAATGCAGTGGCGTGATCTCGGCTCACTGCAACTTCCACCTCCTGGGATGAAACAATTCTTGTGTCTCAACCCCCTGAGTAGCTGGGATTACAGGCACCTGCCACCATGCCCAGCAAAGTTTTGTATTTTTAGTAGAGATGAGGGTTTTACCACGTTGCCCAAGGTGGTCTCAAACTCCTAGCCTCAAGTTATCCACCCACCTCTGCCTCCCAAAGTGCTGGTATAATATGTCTAAATATCAAATTATAAAAGAATAAAAAGATTAACATCAAACTACATTTCTACCCTCATGGTAAGATTTTTCATAATTTTTCTTATGAACGTGCTTAAGCATTTTAAACACTGCTTGTAGCCTCTGTAAAAGTTAGCATACTAAATGTATGTTTAAAAGAACTAAGAAAGAAGGAAGGAAGAAATAAACAGGTTTCTGTTATGCAAAGTTGAATGAGTTCAAGATGTTTATGTTCATCAGCATAACAGTTGTAAAAATAGCTATAATTCATTCATAAAGTCAATACTCACCTCTGTTAACTTTCTTAAGGCATAGTTGTTTAGATATAGATTATTTCCCTTCAAATTTATGTGAAATAATTATATCCAGTAAAGAATAGTATTATTCAATAACAAAAAAAAAAAAGTGTTACAATAAGTCATGAAGGGTAGAGATTATTATTAGCTAGAATCAAAAGAGTTTTTTTTTGTTTGTTTTTTTTTTTTTCGTTGAGAAGGAGAGGTCTAGTATAGACTTTCAACGGTGAATCATTGTTGGCCATGTCTCTGTGGTTAAAGAGATTCACTGATGATACCAGCTGTGTTCAGCAGAAGTAGAGAGTAATTCTTTGTGGTAGTAACAGAGGGAAGAGCAGAGCTCCAAAAACAAAGGGAAAATATTTACTTATTTCATGTGGATTTCTGCCATAGGCTATGATTACTTACCTGTCAAGATTTTCTATCCTGTCCTAAATATGCATCAACTCTCTGAGTGAGACTTCCCCTGTAATCCCGGTTCAAACTACTGATACATAGAATATATTTTAAAACTGATACATTCAAGTCTGTATCTAAACTGGCTGATGACCCACTGCCCTGTTTCCTACTACATTCCTTCATCAGTTTTTAAGAATAGTGGTTTCCCAGCAAAAAATAAGCAGCATAAAGAATGTGGAGAGAATGGAAATCTAATACACTGTTGATGGGAATGTAAATTAGTATAGCAAATATGGAAAATGGAGGTCCTCAAAAAACTGAAAATTGAACTACCATATAATCCAGCAAATCCCTCTTTTGGAATTCCATACCAAATCAGTATGTTGAAGGAATATCTTCACTCCCATGTTCATTGTAGCATTATTCATAATGGCTAAGCTATGGAATCTACCTAAGTGTCCATCAGCAGGTGAAAGGATAAAGAAAATGTGGTACATATATACAGTGAAATATCACTTCGCTTTAGAAATGGGTGAAATTAGTTCATTTGGGACAACATGGATGAATCTAGAGGACATTATGCTAAGTGAAATAAGCCAGGCACTGAGAGACAAATACCATATAATCTCATTTATGTGTGGAATTTAAAAAACATTGATTTCATAAGAAGTAGAGAGTAGAATGAGAGTTACCAGAGATAGGGTGGTGATGGGGGTGGTGGTGGTGGGGGCGGTGGTGGTGGTGGAGAGGGAATAGAAAGCTCCTGGTCTAAGGTAATATGTCTCAGCTAGATAAGAAGAATAAAATTTGAAATATATTCCACAACAATAGAATCAATAATATTGTATTGTATATTTCAGAGTAACTAAGTAGAAAGTAAATTTCAAATGTCTTACCACAAAAACAGAGTGATGTATGTTAATTTGCTTGATTTAATCATTCCACATTATAAACATATATCAAAAGATCACTCTGTACTCCATAATGTAATACAATTATGACTTCTTTATAAAAATAATACTAATCAAAAAGAAATAATCAGCATATAATAGTGCTTAAGACGGGTGATTCTGGTGTCAGCTGGATCAGAGTTGTAATCACTTCTCTGCCACTCACTGGCATTACTACCTTTATTCGACCTCATTTTCAAGAGCTGTTTCCTAATCTGAGAAATGAGAATAACAAAAAGACATATTTCAAAGAATTGCTGTGAAGATAAAATATGAAACACTTCATCTACATTAAGCTCATAACAAATGTTAGCTACTATTGTATATTATTACTGTGTACGTCCCTTGTACTTTGCTCTTATAGACACTATGTCTTTTTTGTATTATCTCATTAAAAAACTTATCATATCAGTAAAATAGTATAATACTTTCTTTTTTGTAGATGAAGAAACAGGCTCAGAAATGTTACATTTATGTCCCCACTATCAAGCAGCCAGCTAAGTGCCAATCTTTCACATTTAAACCCTCCATGCTTCTTGGTTTCCCATATTACATTCCTTATCTCAACTCCTTGGAATCAAATAGAATGGAGTAAGATATCTAATTTCTTTAGTTCCCTTGACAGCTAGATAACATTTGACAAACTAAAAACAACATTATCTAAACCTATTTTGTTCTCTTCAAAAGTAGGTATAATAGTATACATTTAACAGCGTTGTGAGGAATACATGAGGTAATCCATATAACCAGCTTAGCAAAGTGCCTGCCATATATTATGTATTCAAGGAAAATTGACTACTATTAGTATCTATCACCCTGGGAATTAGTAGTTCCCAAAAATGTTGCTGCTGTTCCAAAATGTTTTGACATTATTATTATCTAGAAATACATCAAAATTTACTTTATAAGCTACATAAGAAATCAAGCCAACCACATACAAAACTCAACTCAGAAATGGATAAAAGACCTAAAGGTAAGACCTGAAACTATAAAACTGTGAGAAGAACATATGAGAGAAAAGCTCCCGGGCATTGGCCTTGGCAATGATTTTTGATATCGTAACAAAAACTCAGGCTACGATAACAGCAATGATAAATAAATGGGACTACATCAAACTAAAAATCTCTGCACAGCAAAAGAAACAATAAAATAAAACAGCAGCCTGTGTTCTAGGGAAAAATATTTGCAAACCACATGCCTAAAAATGTCTTTCATAGAAAAGTAAATAAAATATCATGGGGGTTCATTTCGTTTTCATACCTCTGTAGTCCTTCAATTTCGAATATTTCTTGAATTCTTCCTTGTAGCTCATGCCCTTGACATTTTGCCATTAATTTTGTAGAATGTCCCTTAATTTTAGTTTGTTTCCTTCCTCATGATTAGATTCAAATTGTGCACTGTTGGCACTGTGTACTTACCTATTACTCTTCAGACTTTTATCCATTAGTTTTATCCTCCATGGATGATTTTTGCCTGGATTGGTTGATATTGTGATAGTTGACAAATGGTGATATTCTAATCTGATAAGTCTTGCTACACATGTTAATTAAGACTTAATTTATAATGGGACAGAAAACAATGATAAAGTAATGTGCACGTACACCAATAAAATTGCAAAATGTTCAGTGTCAGGAAAAATTAATGGATGGATGTTGAGCATGGTTTGGGGGTGGTCTGATTCTGAGAGTAGTAAGCAAATTGATTTGATATTTAAGCTGAGAGTTTTAAGAATCAGAAGAAGCTTGCCATGGAAAGAATGAGAGGCAGGGGCAGGGCAAACAAAGGGAAAGAGAATTGCTTTAGGTAAGAAAGATCTACATATGGGGGTGACTAAAACACCAGTATGGCAGCATATAGTGAGCACTGGCAGGAAGGGCAAGTTTTGTTAAAGGGAGATGTGTAGCTGCAATCACTTAGGATACTTAAGCTATAGTATTTTCATCTAAGTGAAATTGGAAGTTATTTAAAGATTTAAGCAGAGAAATGGAATGATAAGATTTTTAAAATGTGTCTCTTTGTAGAGAACAGGCCAGAAGGGGGCAGGTGAAATATCTGTCTGTTTGATCTGTGTTAACTACTAGCATCATTACTTCAGCTACTCTGATCTCTCATTGGACTGCACATATCTAAGTTGTCTCCTTAGACAGTTCTCTAAATTCCAAATGATCTCTTGAAAATGAAAATGGTAGCACCCTGGACCCCACTGACCAGGAGTGCTAGTTGACTGCAAGAGGAGAGGAAGAGTGTAATATGATCACATGTTGTGAGCTCAAAGAGAGAGAAGGGATAGTAGCTTGGAATCACCAATGAGAAATAAATAAGACTCAGAAGTGAAATGGGCTAGAACATGAGACAGTGGGATCTTGGGTAACTTTAGGCTAAAATAAACAGTATGGGTCTCAGAGTCTGGGTAATACCAAATGCTGAGGGACACGTGCCTTTTGGCTGTCATGAAGCAGAGAATGATGAGATAAGCTGTAATAGTCTCTTTAAAGAGGCTAACCAGCTGTCTAGAGCTGTATTCCTAAATGCTATTCTCTAAGGCTCAGGACCTAGAGTTGTCCTTGAGAAGCATTAAGAGGTAGGGAGTGAAACAGGTGAGGCATTGGAAAGTTTTATGACTGAGACTTTCCAAATATGATGGGCTTTTATTTTTAACAAATAAAAATGATTTTTATTGGAGACTCCTTGTGCTGTCTCATGCTGTAATATTGACAATTAATGGCTCAACAACACAATAACAATATATTTAAAGTTTTAATAAATGCACTGTGATGTGAATCATTCACTTTTATTTATTACTTGCTTACAGCTTAGTTTTATATTCACTTTGGATTTTTCTTAATTCTGTGGTTTATAGGAAACTTAAGCTCATGAAGAGTTTATAATCTAATTATAATACTCTGAAGAGGCATTATGTAAGAGATTATTGTGTTTTGCTGGAGGTTGTGTTAGATGACTTCTAAGGTCTCATCCTACTCAGAGTCTATGATTTAATGATTCTAGCATGACTTTGTATCAAAGAGTGAGCCAGAAAATTGAAGGGTGTTTAACATGACCTGAAGGAAAAATCAAGAATTCTAATAAAGTCAAGACACGTATAATGTGAACAATTCCTAGACTTTGGATCATTCAGTGGAACTGACACTTATGCAGCTACAGATTTATGCTGGTTTTAAAGGCATGTTTCAATTGAATGAGTGAATTGTGGGAAAAAAAAAAAAAGTATTAGGTTACAGGATTTCAAAAGACTGTGTGAGATCTTAGTCCATCCCATTATTTTCCTCTTGCTGATTACATAAATCTCATATAATTGCCCTAAAAATCTGATCAGATTACTAGCTGTTAAAAAACAGCTTTTGCTCATTGAAATAATGAGCCAGTAATATACTTCACAAAATAAAGCAAATGATAATAAATATATGAAATATATTATTTTTTCCTAGGTACCAAGTTACATCTTTTGATTCAATGACCTAATAATAGACTTTCTATTACTTTAAAGAAAGAATTTGGCGGGGCGCGGTGGCTCAAGCCTGTAATCCCAGCACTTTGGGAGGCCGACGGGCGGATCACGAGGTCAGGAGATCGAGACCATCCTGGCGAACACGGTGAAACACCGTCTCTACTAAAAAATACAAAAAAGTAGCCGGGCGAGGTGGCGGGCGCCTATAGTCCCAGCTACTCGGGAGGCTGAGGCAGGAGAATGGCGTGAACCCGGGAGGCGGAGCTTGCAATGAGCTGAGATCCGGCCACTGCTCTCCAGCCCTGGCAACAGAGCAAGACTCCGCCTCAAAAAAAAAAAAAAAAAAAAAAAAAAAAGAATTTCCCCTCATACATATCCCCTAATGGTCCTAACTTTAATAAAGTGTTAGTCTGTATGTGTGGAAAAATACATGGAAAGGTGACTTATCTGAGATCATAACCAATTCAATTGTTAAATATTGTAATAAAGCAAATACAAACCACCTACTCCTTAAATATTTGTAATTTTTCAAACATTTTTAATCAGATGCTCTAGGCCAAAGGACAGATGCTTGTTTACAAGGCTGATTTAATTACTTTAAATGCTGCTGACTGAACTATGTACCTGTAACATGCCTCAGCTGCAGGGTCATGTTCAGAAAAATCCTTACATATCACTACCAACACACATCAGTATCTAGCTAGCTAATATATTGCAAAAACTAATTTATTCAAAGCATATGGTCTAGCAAATGTTGACTGCATTTTCACATGATGATGTACATTTAGGATCTTGGAAAGTTGTAGATTCTCACATAGAACCATATAGAATTGAGGCACTTTGGGGAAAAAGGCCAAAAATCTTATTTTACAAGTATGGGAAATATTTTCACTGTAAGAGGTAGGAAATAAATTTATTTCCCTTCTTCCAAAAAGAAAACGTTTCCCTAAACAAAATATTTACCAATTAAAAAAACCTCAATCAGAAACAGTAAATTGAAACATTTGTTCATAGGTTCCTTTTAGATATCTAATATGAATATATATTTATGTAGCAAACACTGGGACTTTAAAAATAAATACAGGCATATCTTGTTTTATTGCACTTCACTTTATTGCACTTTGCAGTTATTGTATTTTTTTCAAATTGAAAATTTGTAGCAACTGTATATTGAGCAAGTCTATTGGCATAATTTTACCAACAACATGTGCTCACTTCATGTCTCTGTGTCATACAGATTTTGGTAATTCTCTCAATATTTCGAACTTTTTTATTATCATTATGTCTATTATGGTGATCTATGATGTTACACTGTAATTTATTTAGGGAACCATGAATTGCACCCATGTAAAATGATACGTTTAATAAATGTTGTGTGTGTTCTGACTGCTCCATATTCCAGACATTCTCCATCTCTCTCCCTCTTCTTGGTCTTCCTTATTCCTTGACAGAAAACAATTTTGAAATTAGACCAATTGGCCTGGCACAGTGGCTCAAGCCTGTAATCCCAACACTTTGGAAGGCTGAGGTGGGTGGATCACGAGGTCAGGAGTTCAAGACCAGCCTGGTCAACATAACAAAACCCCATCTGTATTACAAATACAAAAATTAGCCAGGTATGGTGGTAGGTACCTGCAGTCCCAGCTACTTGCGGAGGCTGAGTCAGAAGAATTGCTTGAAGCAGGGAGGTGGAGGTTGCAGTGAGCAGAGATTGTGCCACTGTACTCCAGCCTGGGTGACAGGGTGAGACTCCTTCTCAATAAATAAATAAATAAATAAATAAATAAATAAATAAATAAATAGAAAGAAAAGAAAAGAAATTAGAACAATTAATACAGTAATGGCCTCTAAGTGTTCAAGTGAAAGGATGAGTCACACATCTTTCATTTTCAATCAAAAGCTAAAAGAGAGTAAGCTTAGTGAGGAAGGCATATCAGAGCTGAGATAGTCTGAAATACATTTTGAGTTGATTTTTGTATGTGGTGAAAGATAAGGAGCTATAAAAGTAGACTTCATGAAGGTAGAAAGTAGAGTGGTGGTTAACAAAGGGAGGGCCTGGTAGTGAGTTAGCAAAGTTATAAATGCAAATGAAAAGTTCTAGAAAGTTCTAGAAAAGGGAAAGTTCTAGAAAGTGCTTCTTTTAGGAACACATGAATGATAACAAAGCAAAACAACCTTACTGCTGATATGAAGAAAGTTTTAGTGGTCTGGATAGAAAACAAAACCAGTCACAACATTCCCTTACAACACAATTTTATCCAAATAAAAGATCTAACTCTCTTTAATTCTCAGAAATCTGAGAGAGATAAGGAAGCTGTAGAAGAAAACTTAGAAGCTCACAGAGGTGGGTTCATGAAGATTAAAAATGAAAGCTATATCTGTAACAAAAAGTACAAGGTAAAACATCAAGACTGATGTAGAAACTGCAGTGTGTTATCCAGAAGACCTAGCTAAGATAATTAATGAAGGAGGCTACACTAAACAAGAGACTTTCCATATACAGCAAACGTCTTCCTATTGGAAGAAGATGTCATGTGGTACTTCCATTGCTAGAGAGAAGTCACTTCCTAGCTTCCAATCTTCAAGGGATAGGCTGACTCTCACGTTAAGGGCAAAGGTAGCTGGTAACTTTGAGTGGAAGTCAACGTTCATTTACCATTCTGAAAATCCTAGGGGTCTTAAGAATTATGGTAAAATCTACTTTGTCTGTGCTCTATAAATGGAACAACAAAACCCAGGTGACAACGTATCTGTTTATAGCCAGGTTTATTGAATTTTTAAGCTCACTGTTGAAACCTACTGCTCAGAAGAAACGATTCCTTTCAACATGTCACTGCTCATTGGTAATGGACCTCGTGACTTGATGGCTCTGATGGAGATGTACAAGGAGGATAATGTTGTTTTTATGCAGGCTATTACAACATTTATTTTGCAGCCCATACATGAACGAGTAATTTTGGCTTCAAGTCCTTATTATTTAATAAAAACATTTCATAAGACTGTAGCTGTCATAGATAATGATCCTCATGATAGACCTGGGCAAAGAAAGTTGAAAATCTTCTGGAAAGGATTTACCATTCGAGATGCAATTAAGAACATTCATTATTCATGGGAGAAAATCAAAATATCCACATTAACAGGGCTTTGGAAGAGGTTGATTCTAACCCTCATGGAAGCATTTGAAGAGGTCAAGACTTCAGTGGAGGCACTCACTGCAAATGGGGTGGAATCAGCAAAAGAACTATAATTGAAAGTGGAGCCTAAAGATGTGAATGAATTGCTACAATCTCATGACAAAACTTGAATAGATGAGGAGTTACACATAGATAAGCCAAAAATGTCATTTCTTGGATGAGATCTACTCCTGGTGAAGATGCTGTGAGTATTGTTGAAATGACAATAGATTTAGAATATTTAATTAACCTAGTTGATAAAGCTAGCATGGTTTAGAGCATGGACTCCAATTTTAAAAGAAGTTCTACTGTGACTAAAATGCTATCAAACAGTATCACATGCTACAGAGAAAACATTTGTGAAAGGAAGCGTCAACTGATGTGGCAAACTTCACCGTCATCTTGTTTTAAGAAATTGCCACAGCTACCCCAACCTTTAGCAGCCAATACCCCGATCAATCAGCAACCATTAACATTGAGGCCTGACCCTCCCCCAACAAAAGATTCTGACTCACTGAGGGTTCAGATGGTTGTCTGAAATTTTAAAATTAAGGTATGTACATTATTGTTTTAGACATAATGCTATTGTGCATGCAATAGGATATAGTTTAGTGTAGACATAATTCTTACATGTACTGGCAAACCTAAAATGTTGTGTGACTGACTTTATTGTGATATTTGTTCTGTTGTGGTGGTCTGGCACCAAACCTGCAATCCCTCCAGTTTCTCCAAGTTATACCTGTTCTGTTGTTTTAAGTCTTTTAACAAATACATATACTTTTTTTCCCCTATTTTTATATGATAGCTTCTATGCCCATTTGTACAAGAGAAATTCAGAGGAATTTATGATTTAGAAATTAATTAAGCGACTCAGATGTTGTATAAGTTATACCCCAGAACATTTTAAATTATTAATAAGAACATCTGATTCCAAAACTTATTATTCTTAATGAAAAAATTCCAAAATGCATGACACTGCTCTCCTGCCGATGACTACCAGAAACTCACTTTTATTCAAACAAGTTGGTTTTGTTGGCACGTTGCAACAAAGGAAACTAACACAAATGAAGAATAGGTGCTTCAGTCAGAGAGTGTTAGAAAGGACATATTATAGGATACAGGTTCGTGTTAGGTAATTTGGGGACATATTCAAAGCAGTGGTGCTTTGTCTGCATTGGATAATGTCAGGAAGTAGGGGTAATTCTGTGTTTGGGAATCTAAACAATTCCTTTTGAAGCGGAAACTCTGATTGGTAAAGAATCGGCACTCACTGATAATAGCCAAGATAGGGGAAGTGTGGTCATTTTCGTAGTTTGCACAATATTCTTGTTTTGTCTGTGCTCAAACATTTTTATGTACTGGTCTGCTGTTGTCTAGATCTATCATAGTGAGGAGTGGTTTTGTGTGATGATGGTGTTCTACGAAATTACCTGTGTGCAGTAAGAGAATACCGTGGCCCAGCTATGTCAGCCAACTTCTAACAATGTTATACTAGTTAATAGTGCCAGGCTAGCTTCCAGGTGTCAGGGGCTTTGTCTCTTTCTCATGTGTAATGGAAAATACTTCTAACTACAAATATCGTGACAAAATAATTTCATGCTGGATATGAATATTTTCTAGCTCCACATCTTGCTTTCAAAGTTCGTTAATATCAATCCTCATCATGGATTGTAAACTCCACAAAGGCAGAGACTATGCCCTTTCTTCAAGAGCTAAATACATCCTAACTTTTAGTACTACTCATACAAATTGAATTATAACTAATATTTATCAAACTTTTACTTATATGTCAGTTATGCTTTTGTGACTTTTACTTTGCTTGTCACCCTAATATGCACAGAAACTCTCTAGGATGAGTACATGTTACTAATATCTCCATTTTATAAATGAGGAAATGAAGGAATAGGGAAATTAGGTGACACACAAAGGTCATATAGCTAGTAAGGAGCAAGTACAGTATTCTAACTCAAGAAATCTGGCTGTAGATTCCCTATTTTTCATCACTGTAATGTGTTTGATACGTATTTGTTGAATGTATGTGTAAACCAAAAATAAAATTCAAAGTCCCCCCACCCCCGCCTCAACCATCTAAATGGACCACCTCCTCAGCAAGGGCTCTTGTAAAATTTAATCTGGGAGGCTGTTTTTTTCAGGCCATGATGGGAAGGGGAGTTGAAGAAGACTCATTATGCTTCCCGAGCATTAATATCAACACAGACGTTAAGTCTGATAAGAAACATTTTACAAGTTGTTCTCTTTAAAGCCTGGTACCTAAAGCCTTTCTCTGCAAAGAACTTGGGTCTCCATAATCCTTTATCTTAACCCAGACATTCATTTCTATTAATCCCAGGTCTTTAGATAAACTCAACCAACTGTCAACCAGAAAAAAATTTTAAATCTACTTATAAGCTGGAAGCCCCCACTCTGAGTTGTCTTGCCTTTCTGGACCAAGCCAATGCATTTCTTAAACGTGTTTGATTGAAGTCTCATGTCTCCCTAAAATGTATAAAACCAAGGTGCACCCTGACCACCTTGGACACATGTTCTCAGGACCTCCTGAGGGCTATGTCATGGGCCGTGGTCACTATATGTGACTCAGAATAAATCTCTTCAAATAAGTCTCTTCCAATTGTTTACAGAGTTTGACTCTTTTCATCAACACCTTATGAATAAATGAGAAATAATTTGATGATTTTGAAAATTTTGGGTAAACCAGGGGCCTTTTGAGATTGGGTATTAACCTGGGATGAGAGTAGTACAAATCTTAACTTGGAGTTATTCTACAAGCACATTTTAAATAGGAATTCTTGAAGAGGATAGAGTCAAGTGTAGGGAATAGATCTGAATCTGGATCTCCATAAATAAAAGGTTAAATATAAAGTAGAAATAAGGATGAAGCATGTGGTAGGTTCATATCTGTGGTTATCAATCTGAATATATGGATATAATGAAAAGTGTTAATGTACCATACCTGAGACAGACTTATGTAAAATGAATAGCCACCTTAAAAGAGAATAAACCAGACAGCAAGAGGGGTATATATGAGTACTGCAGCCTTTGACCCCAAAACAGGCAGCCACAGCAGTGTAGAGTGCATTCTTAGAGTTTTAAATGTGTATCAGGAGAATGAACCTAAAACAAGTTTTCCTTTAATATTTTAATCAAATCATGGGACTGTGGTCCAGAAAGGATGTTGTTTAAGTATAACTTAAAATTGATAAAATTTATAAGCTTAAATTTACCATTTAGTTTTCTGTCTGTGTTCTGCTCAGAATCTATAAGAAAGACATAGAATCATGTTCATGAAACCACAGAATTTTTGCACAAACATTTGTACAAATTTGCAGATGCTAAAAGAAGTGTGCTTAACATCTTTTTAGCCATTGTAATTTTTGTGTTGCAATTATGCATTGTATCTTGTGACTAGGTATGTCTTGGTGAATTTAGTGTGTAAAGCTTTGAAAATTATGGTATCCTCTACAAAAATAAGGTTCAACTATTATCAATACTTATTTTGTTAAGAGAAAAAGAGAGGTTGCTGATGAATGCCATTCCATGCCTGGGATCTCTTTTCATTTATTCTTGCCTTAACTATCTGCATAGATAAGAAAGTGAGAGAAAAGGAGAAACTGTTTAATGCCAGTAAAGGTATCATGTTTAATACTTTTTTTTTGTTCTCCTCATTCAGTTACATTGGAGATTTTGGAAATATCAGAAATTAATAAATATTCAATCTTCTCTTCTTCCTGTACTCCCATTATTCACACACTGCATCAACTGTGAAATGGGCTGGACTTTGTTGGAAATCCAAAAGTATGAGGAAATGTGCTCAAAGATGCATGTTGGGTTAGAAAAAATGCCTGATGAATATGCAATTTAATGAGTAATTGTATTATGTAAGAACATACAAAATGAATATAAGCACATTATTATATTAAGATTGTATTTTATTAAACTGCTTACTGATATTTTTTGAAACAAGAATCAAGTGTAAATTGAGTAATTCTGAATAAGTGAATCAGGGCACATATATCATATTTCCCCATAAAATAATTTTTTTCATTTAATTAATTGTAAGTAAGTATTATTGGATTGGTCCTTCATGAAAACGCTAGGGCAAAATGGGGAAAAACTGATGTGTGTGTGTGTGTGTGTGTGTATGATGTGTTTATGCACCAAATATTATTCCTAATGCATATATAAGTAGAAATACAAAAATATATATATATCATAACAGAATACAGAATTCAGAAACTGGTATTGTTAAACTGGCTTCCTCATTATGTATCTAGGAACCTTGCCACTAATAGAAGCCATATAACCTGGGTAACAAAATATAGTATTACCTATAGGAGTTTTTAAATTCTGAATTTTAGGAAGATAAAAGGTTAATTGAGACGGCCATTGAAATTAACCCCTATAGTGAGAACAGTAGACAAAATATTATGAGAATTGATAAAAATTATTCATTCCTTGAGTACTTGTGAGATTCTGTTTTAATCTAAGGAACTTGTAATAAACCTAAATATATAGCTAAAGGGATACTTTCTGTTTTATCTGCATCCACCATTATATGTTACATGCTGAACTTGGCCTGTTCCTATATTTTCCTAATAAGACAACTTATTGCCACTTAGCAAAAATTGGATTGTGCATTTGCTCTAACTATAGCGTTTTAGTAGAAATCTCTCATCATCTGATTTCCACACATGGCTCTGATCTTCACTAGTAAATGCTTCTAATAGTTGGCATCCTGCTTTTGAGAAAAACACCTACAACAAAATTGCATGAGATGAAACTCTTTTCTGCATCTGCTGATGCACTGTCAGTGTTCTCGTTGGCATCTGAGTTCTTTTTGACAAAATCAGCTGCCTTTTGTCTACTAGTTTATGAGAGAGGTACTTTAAATTCCTGCTTGAATTCAGCTCAAAGTTTAGTTCCTTTGAACAAAGATGGCATTTTCTACATAAGATCATTTAACATCCCCTCAGCTGTATTCTTCACACAAATACAATTCAAACAAATATATATTTTAGTGTATGTGTTCAAAATCACTGATTCATAACAATGTTTCTTTCTTTTTATTGATATATAATAATAATACGCTTTTTAGGAGTACATGTGATACTTTGATACATGCATGTCATGTATAATGATTAAATCAAGGAAATTAGGGTATCCCATTATCTAAAACATTTATTTTTTTACTTGTGTTAAAAACATTCCAATTATTCTCTTCTAGCTATTTTGAAATATACAATAAATTATTGTGAACATAGTCTCCCTACTGTACTATCAAATACTTGAAATTATTCCTGTGTCTGACTGTATTTGTGTACCTATTAACCAACTTCTCTCCATCTCCTTCTTGCTACCCTTCCCATCATCCTCTGGTAACCACCACTTTCTACATTTTATAGCTCCCTATCTTTCATCATATACAAAAATCAACTCAAAATGGATTAAAAACTTAAATGTAAGACTGGAAACTGTAAAACTACTATAAGAAAACACTGAAAAAATGCTGGGGACATTGATCTGAAAAGATTTTGGGAGTAAGACCTGAAAAGTACTGGAAACAAAAGCAAAAATAAACAAATGGGATTACGTGTTATTAAAGGAACACTTTGATTCAACTATATTTCTTTCAAGTGTTTTTATAGTTTTATTTTCTCAGTATATCGTGATGGTTGAAGATAGTTAACCTTTGAAATGAGTTCTAGTGTTTAACTTTTGCCACCTCTTTAAAAGTGCTTGATTTAAAACGTTTATAAAACAACTCAAAGATTATGTTGTTTTATAATTTTAGCTGTGCCCCATTTTTGCTAGCAGGAATTATTAAGAGCAAATGTTAACTTATGTATTTCTTTACTGAAATTGCTATTAGTGAAACGTTTTGTTTGTGCTTTCCTTTTAAATGATGACAAACAATAGAGAAATCAATGGACTCACTTTTGAACATGCTCTTTTAACAAATTAGACTCGGACTGAGCACAATCACCATCATAGACTCTCTCGTTGAATAAAACCCAGTTGTACTTAACACTTTCACCTCCACAAAGTCCCATATTTACAAATCAGTACTTCACAGGAGGTGAAATATAGAGTGAGACTAGAATTGAGACTCTAGAACCATCTCTTAGCTTTGGTGCTATCTTGTGACCTTAGGCCACCTGTTTAACCTTCTTGGTCTCTATTTTCCTGAAGTGTAAAAGAAAGTTTGGTTTAAGATCCTAAAAAGCTGGCCGGGCGCGGTGGCTCAAGCCTGTAATCCCAGCGCTTTGGGAGGCCGAGACGGGCGGATCACGAGGTCAGAAGATCGAGACCATCCTGGCTAACATGGTGAAACCCCGTCTCTACTAAAAAATACAAAAAAAAAAAACTAGCCGGGTGAGGTGGCGGGCGCCTGTAGTCCCAGCTACTCCGGAGGCTGAGGCAGGAGAATGGCGTAAACCCGGGAGGCGGAGCTTGCAGTGAGCTGAGATCCGGCCACTGCACTCCAGCCCGGGCGACAGAGCGAGACTCCGTCTCAAAAAAAAAAAAAAAAAAAAAAGATCCTAAAAAGCTTTATATGTATTAAAATACTATAAATCAAACCATGTTTTAAACATACTAAGGCAGATAGCTTTCTAAGAAGACACATCAAAATAATTTTATAATGATAAGAATTATTTTGGGTTATAAATATCACTCTAATGTCTACCTGTATTAGTCTGTTTTCATGCTGCTGATAAAGACATACCCGAGACTGGGAAGAAAAAGAGGTTTAATGGACTTACAGTTCCACAAGACGGGAGGCCTCACAATCATGGCGGAAGGCAAGTAGGAGCAAATCACATCTTACACAGATGGTGGAGGACAAAGAGAGAGGTTGCATAGGGGAATTCCCCCTTATAAAACCACCAGATCTCATGAGACTTATTCAGTATCACGAGAACAGCATGGGAAAGCCCTTTCCCCACGATTCAGGTACCTCCCACTGGGTACCTCCCACAACACATGGGAATTCAAGATGAGATTCGGGTGGTGACACAGCCAAACTGTCATTTGGCCCCTGGCCCCTGCCAAATCTCATGTCCTCACATTTCAAATCTAATCATGCCTTCACAACAGTCCCTCAAAGTCTTAACTCATTTCAATTTTAACTCAAAAGTTCACAGTCCAATGTCTCACCTGAGACAAAGCAAGTCCCTTCAGCCTATGAGCCTATAAAATAAAAAGCAAGTTAGTTACTTCCTATATACAATGGGAGTACAAGCTTTGGGTAAATACAATCATTCCAAATGGGAGAGATTGACCAAAACAAAGGGGCTACAGGCCCCATGCAAGCCCAAAATCCAGAGGGTCATTCAAATCTTAAAACTCAAAAATGACCTCCTTTGACTTCATATCTCACATCCAGGTCACACTGATCCAAGAGATGGGTTCCCATGGTCTTAGGCAGCTCTGCCCCATGGGTTGGCATGGTATAACCTCCATCCTGGATGATTTCATGGGCTGACATTAAGTGTCTGTGGCTTTTCCAGGCATACGGTACAAGCTGTCAGTGGATCTACCATTCTGGGGTCTAGAGGACGGTGGTCCTCTTCTCACAGCTCCACTAGGCGGTACCCCAGTAAGGACTCTGTGTGGGGTCTCTGACCCTGCATTTCCCTTTCACACAGCCCTAGCAGAGATCCTCCAGGAGAGCCCTGCCCCTGCAACAAACTTCTGCCTGGGCATCCAGGCATTTCCATACATCCTCTGAAATCTAGGCAGAAGTTCCCAAACCCCAAATCTTAACTTTTGTGCACTCACAGGCTCAACATCACATGGAAGCTGCCAAGGCTTGGGGCTTGCACCCTCTGAAGCCATGACCTGAGGTCTGAATTAGCCCCTTTAAGTCAAGGATGGAGTAATTGAGACACAGGGCACCAAGTCCCTAGGCTGCACACAGCATGGGGACCCTGGGTTTGGTCCATGAAACCACTTTTTCCTCCTAGACCTCTGGGCCTTTGATGCGAGGGGCTACTGTGAAGACCCCTGAAATGCCCTGGGAATATTTTTGCCATTGTCTTGGGGATTAACATTTGACTCCTTGTTACTTATGCAAATTTCTGTAGCCTGCTTGAATTTCTCCTCACAAAATGGAAGTTTATTTTCCATCACATTATCAGGCTGCAGGTTTTCTGAACATTTATGCTCTGCTTGTCTTATAAAACTAAATGCCCTTAACAGCACCCAAGTTACCTCTTGAATGTTTTGTTGCTTAGAAATTTCTTCTGCCAGATACCCAAAATCATCTCTCTGAAGTTCAAAGTTCCACAAATCTCTAGGACAGGGACAAAATGCTGCCAGTTTCTTTGCCAAAACATAACAAGAGTCACCTTTGCTCCAGTAAGTTCCTCATTTCCATCTGAGACCACCTCAGCCTAGACTTTATTGTCCCTATTGCCGTCAGCATTTTGGGCAAAGCCATTCAACAAGTCTCTAGGAAGCTCCAAACTTTCCCACATTTTCCTGTCTTCTTCTGAACCCTCCAAACTGTTGCAGCCTCTGCCTGTTAACCCAGTTCCAAAGTTACTTCCACATTTTTTTGTGTAGCTTTTCAGCAGAACCCCACTCTACTCGTAATGATTTACTATTATTAGTCTGCTTTCACACTGCTAATAAAGACATACCTGAGACTATGAAGAAAGAGAGGTTTAATGGACTCACAGTTCCACATGGTTGGGGAGGCCTCACAATCATGACGGAAGGCAAGGAGGAGGAAGTCATGGCATGTCAAGTGGATGGTGGCAGGCAAAGAGAGAGCTTGTGCAAGGAAACTCCCCCTTATAAAACCATCAGATCTTGTGAGACTACTTTACTATTACAAGAACAGCATGGGAAAGACCTTTCTCCATGATTCAATTACCTCCCACCAGGTGCCTTCCACAACATGTGTGAATTCAAGATGAGATTCGAGTGGGGACACAGCCAAACTATATAACTACCCAATGTTTCAACATACGTGGTTAGTAGAATTTTGTAATACTGTTTTGAGCTCCTTAGTTATTTTATTTAGATATCTAAAGTACACCAAAAATTACTGTATTTTTATATCTTAGATCATATAATTTTAGAGCTGAAAGAGGTTGTAGAGATCATTAAAAAAAAAAACCTTAGATATTAGAAAAATGATGCCTGGAGAGATGTCATATGATTTTTCCAAGGTAAAGTACTTAATTAAAAAATCTAAAAATTTAAGGGGATTTTAAGTGATCACCCCCAGCCCTGTAGATTAAATTAAATTTTGTCAAAAGATTAGACATACTAAACTATTAAGTATTGCTTCAAACTACTCTCAGAGATTTATTTTAAAATTTGTGTGCTGTGTATGTTGTTGTCATTTAAAGGATTGACAGCACTTTTTTGTGTATGTAAATGAAAACTGTATTGGTTTAGTGCTGGATTTACACTTTAAGGATTGTATTTAATGAAAGCCTCTCAATTGGTATCTCCTTGACATAATAAAAATTTTCATCATTTAAGTTTTATTTTTTGCATTATACTCAAAGTTCAAATTATTTCCAAATATCTTGTGTTTATATTTACTATATTAATTGAATCAAAAATATACTAGTTGGAATTTGAACTATTCCCTATCTTAAAGACACACATACACACCCCATACACTTTACCCATTAGCATGGTGTACACAAAGAATCTTAATATTTTATTCTTTTCAAAGTTGAGAAATGCTTGTTAATTTTTTATCAAGTTGAGCTATTATTCAATCATTTAAATTTATCATCAACATATTGTGGAATAGGATACCTTATACCTAATTAACAACGTAAGTAAGAATCAAAGTATCATTTCATTTGCTACATGTTAATACTGTCTATGAATTTGCTCATGTTTACTAATCTCAATTATAAAATATATTTTCATGTGCACAAACCAGTATATTTTTTATGTATTTTCCCTTCATCTACCTTAAATGTTAAATTTTTTAAAATAAGCCTTTATGTATTTATTTATACATAATTTAATAATTAAGTATATCAATGTTTCTATTTTTGTAAAGGAAATTACTCCAGGACCCATTTATATGACTATATAGACTAAAATTGTATTTTCCATTTATTTTTTTAACAAATATTTGGTACCAGAATAACAAGGTATGCAAAACGACAACCAAATTTATTATTCAAATCAAATATTTAACCATATACTTGTATGATTATTTGCATGATTATATATAAAATGATTATGTACATAAAGTTTAATTTTTTTACCTGTTGTCTTCAGTTAATTTATAGTTTTCTCCATTTATCTTGCATCTTGGTGAAGAGTATGGGAAATCCAAGATGATGTCAATAGCTGTTCAGATGCTTTTGTTGATGAGTTGGGTTTTGTGTAATTTCTTTGCAAAATATTTGGAGATATGGAGAGTGCATAACTCCCCGATAGACACTTACAATGATGGAAAAGAAGCAAAATGTTTATGTACTTTTAGCTGTTTTACATAGATGCTAAATATTGCTATTTATTACAATGATAATTTTTAAAACAAATATCTTCTGTATACAAATTACATTTCAGTGATTAAACCTCATATTAATGGAGATATATCGTGGAGTTGAACAGTACATTTTATAATCTATTCTTTTAAAAGAATG
Organism: Rhinopithecus roxellana; assembly: GCF_007565055.1. Classification (NCBI taxonomy): domain Eukaryota; kingdom Metazoa; phylum Chordata; class Mammalia; order Primates; family Cercopithecidae; genus Rhinopithecus; species Rhinopithecus roxellana. The sequence continues at coordinate 4,201,205 of NC_044550.1, forward strand.
AAAACTATGATGATTTGCAAAATATATTAAATACAGGCTCTGAAAAATCAAAGGCTAAGCATGTTAGGCCCCAAAGAAGATACACTGGAGTTAACAAATCTTTATTAATGCATGAGGCTTCCCATGATGCTGGTTTCTGTTCTTTACCATTGAAAACTGATCATTGCTTCTGGAGAAGGTTGGAAAGATGGCTACAGCTTATTTTAATAGCCTTACAGATAGCTAATAAAGTTGTATTTACTCAGTGTCTTTTTAATTATATTTAGGTGTTACATTGTTTTTTAAGCCATTCCTGTGGTATAGCTGTAGAGGTGCCAGGCTGCACAAATAATAATCCTGTACTTATTGCTTTGGAGAAGAAAATATTGTTTGTTGTAAGCAAAGTTGTTCAACAGGTTAAAAATGGTCTAATTATGTGAAAAACTATTAGTTTAAAGTATAGATTCAAAATTGCTTATCTTTAATGTGATATAATGGGCCCTTGCTTTGTTAGCATCAGCAAAGCAAGGCTAACAATTAGTTTGGAAAGCATTTTTACTTTTTTTTTTTTTGGTATCACTTAGCCCTTTGTTTTAGATATGGTAGGTCCTTGTGTGTGTTGATTTGTTTTTTCTAATGACATAATTGAAAGATTTTATCATTTGGGAGAAACAGTACATCTACTTGAAATATACCATTTCTATTCCAAATGGAAAAAAATTCCTCTGCTTCCTTAGAATATTTATTTTTGAAGACATTGTTTACCAGCTCTTAAAAAAAAAAGTTCTTTAGCTTTGTTGATCCTCAGGTTGTTATCTGTGAAATTTGTAACACAGATCTTTTGTGGAGATTAAATGATATCAGGTATCTGTAATATAAAATTTCTTTCCTCCCCCAACTCCACCTCTACATATTTGATTTGGCTCCATTTTTGTCTCATTTTTGTATGTATTTTAAGTATATTTTGTTGACTTATGTTGCATATATATTTGTTAGCTGCCTTAAGTATTTCTGGAAAAAATTATGTATACTTATGAATTAATGCAAATTAGTTCTTGGCTGAAATTCATTTTTGTTTTGTCTTTCAGATTATCAAATTTGTTAAATGGATTAAAGCATGGAGTCATATGATGTAGTTACTTCTGGCTAACAGAGTTAGTTCACTCTTCAGGGTACAATTTTGCTTCTCTAAAAATTAGTTTGTCTTAATTGTAAATTTGACTAATTTTATAACCAATATGATAGATATAATACTATATCTACTCTGTAAGCCCTCAATAATTACTAAATAATATACTTTGCAATATCAGAAATAGAAGTTTTTAAGCAAAAAGTCCCTTTTCCCTCTAATATTATTTTTCCAATATTAACCTGTTAGTGTCTCTAATGTGTCATGCAATCTTAAGCCTCTTTGAAATATAGTAGATGCCACACATTATTTTCAGTGCTTTATATGTGTAATGTGCTTTAATTATCATAATCTAATGAAATTGGTAACTATTATTATGTCCATATAGAGATGAGAAAACAGAGATATGAATCAATTAATAAACTCAGCTAAGATTGCCAGGTAACAGAGTGACTGAACCAAGATCTGAAGTTGGCAGTCTGGTCCCAAAATCTACGTTCTTAACTAAACTTCTACATTACCTCAATCACTTCTAGTATACACTGTACATGTGTGGAAAAGTAGGCTGCCCCTGTGCTTTGGGTGTTTTTCCTAGTACTTGTAATTTCACTAAATGATGACAAATTTCTTCCTGATCCCTTGAAGATAGACTAGCAACTGAGTGATATTTGTGTGTGAACTCTATGGTCATATAAAATAATTGATTTTTTTTTTCCAGCAATGCCAATAATCTAAAAGACTCTGGGACCCTACTAATGTCACTTGCTCAATTCCATCTCCACATCAGTTAATTCATTTAGGCAGCACGCTTTTTCACCACAATGTGAAAGTTTCTCTTTTCTAATGCATTCTTTGCAAGGAATTAACCATCACCATATGGAAGTACTGTGGAGTTAATTTCAATATGTTAAAATTTGATGGTGGAATATCAGTGAATTGACTTTGAAATCTGAACTGAACTCTGGCTCATTTGTCAGCTGGTGTAAAGATTCATTTTCTCTTGTGCTTGTGGTCTTACATCTACCCTGTGGTTTTAATTTTGGCAATGATTATTTAGCATCCCACTTAATTTCATACTTAGTCATCCACAGGAAATGATAAAGACAATGAAGCTCAGATGTCTACAGACGACATATTGATTTATTACTATTTTTGCAAGTATTTTACGATTTTTTCTCCTAAGTGGAAATAGGATTTTTAAAAATGGATTTCTGGCTTTATGTAATTGCTGTATGTCAGTGAGCATTCCATTAGTGTTAAAAACATAGTAGATATCTTCACATGTTAGAGTTTTGAATATATTTATAGTTACACTGAGATTGAAATGATATTAAAGATTTGAAATTTAGTAAAATTTTTATTACATTAAATGACTGAATTGAGTCCATAAAATTATATGTTCTCTTGAGGTGGTAGAAAATACTGTATTTTTAAAGAGGAGCTGAAAAAAATGTAGATATAGCTATATCCATGGCAACAGCATAGCACCCATAGAAAAGAAAGCCAGGGTGTGCTGGTTGGATAGCTGCATAGCAACAGCAGAGTTCAGTTAGCGAGGAGGAAAGAAAGTTTAGAACCAAGACTATAGTGTGCTTTCTGAATGTCTTGCATTTTGCTGTCAGTAAGCCTGATTAATGTCTTTTTGTTCTTGTTCAATACTTTATATATTATATTTGTGATTTTAATTTAAAAGAATAGTTGAAAAATGTAGGTGTATGGTGTAAATTTGCACTTAAGGTTTGCATTAATATGGGTATGTGCTATTGGAAATTAAAAGCATATTATTAAGAAATAAAGTTAATAGAATTAATTATTGATTGTATGCATTTGTGAGGAATTAGAATATGTATTCTATAATAAATTCACTTTCACATTTAGAAAGGGATGACCCTTATTTTATAATTACTTTTGTTTTCAATATGAGTTTTCTAGTGTTCAAATATATATTTTATAGGTATATCTCCTAATGCTATCCCTCCCCCTCTCCTCTCCCCACAATAGGACCTGGTGTGTGATGTTCCCCTTCCTGTATCCAAGGGATCTCATTGTTCAATTCCCACCTAGGAGTGAGAACATGCAGGTTTTGGTTGTCTGTTCTTGTGATAGTTTGCTGATAATGATGGTTTCCAGCTGCATCCATGTCCCTACAAAGGACACAAACTCATCATTTTTTATGGTTGCATAGTATTCCATGGTGTATATGTGCCACATTTTCTTAATCCAGTCTGTCACTGATGGATATTTGGGTTGATTCCAAGGCTTTGCTATTGTGAATAGTGCCACAATAAACATACGTGTGCATGTGTCTTTATAGCAGCACGATTTATAATCCTTTGGGTATATCCCCAGTAATGGGATAGCTGGGTCAAATGGTATTTCTAGTTCTAGATCCTTGAGAAATTGCCACACTGTCTTCCACAATGGTTGAACTAGTTTACAGTCCCATCAACAGTGTAAAGGTGTTCCTAATTCTCCACATCCTCTCCAGCACCTGTTGTTTCCTGATTTTTTTAATGATTGCTATTCTAACTGGTGTGAGATGGTCTCTCATTGTCGTTTTGATTTGCATTTCTCTGATGGCGAGTGATGATGAGCATTTTTTCAGGTGTCTGTTGGCTGTATGAATGTCTTCTTTTGACAAGTGTCTGTTCATATCCTTTGCCCACTTTTTGATGGGGTTGTTTGTTTTTTCTTGTAAATTTGATTGAGTTCTTTATAGGTTCTGGATATTAGCCCTTTGTCAGATGAGTAGATTGCAAAAAATTTCTCCCATTGTGTAGGTTGCCTGTTCACCTGATGGTAGGTCCTTTTGCTATGCAGAAGCTCTTTAGTTTAATTAGATCCCATTTGTCAATTTGGGCTTTTGTTGCTATTACTTTTGGTGTTTTAGACATAAATTCCTTGCCCATGCCTATGTCCTGAATGGTATTACCTAGGTTTTCTTCTAGAGTTTTTATGGTTTTAGGTCTAACATTTAAGTCTCTAATCCATCTTGAATTAATTTTCATATAAGGAGTAAGGAAAGGATCCAGTTTCAGCTTTCTACATATGGCTAGCCAGTTTTCCCAGCACCATTTATTAAATAGGGAATCTTTTCCCCATTTCTTGTTTCTCTTAGGTTTGTCAAAGATCAGATGGCTATAGATGTGTGGTATTATTTCTGAGGGCTCTGTTCTGTTCCATTGGTCTGTATCTCTGTTTTGGTACCAGTACCATGCTGTTTTGGTTACTGTAGCCTTGTAGTATAGTTTGAAGTCAGGTAGCTTGATACCACCAGACTTGTTCTTTTGGCTTAGGATTATCTTGGCAACGTGGGGTCTTTTTTTGGTTACATATGAACTTTAAAGCAATGTTTTCCAATTCTGTGAAGAAACTCATTGGTAGCTTGATGGTAATGGCATTGAATCTATAAATTACCTTGGGCAGTATGTCCATTTTCACAATATTGATTCTTCCTATCCATGAGCATGGTATGTTCTTCCATTTGTTTCTGTCCTCTTTTATTTCACTGAGCAGTGGTTTGTAGTTGTCCTTGAAGAGGTCCTTCACATCCCTTGTAAGTTGGATTCCTAGGTATTTGATTCTCTTTGAAGCAATTGTGAATGGAAGTTCATTCGTGATTTGGCTCTCTGTCTGTTACTGGTGTATAAGAATGCTTGTGATATTTGCATATTAATTTTATATCCTGATTCTTTGCTGAAGTTGCTTATCAGCTTAAGGAAATTTTGGGCTGAGGCAATGGAGTTTTCTAAATATACAATCATGTCATCTGCAAACAGGGACAATTTGACTTCTTCTTTTCCTAACTGAATACCCTTGATTTCTTTCTCTTGCCTGATTGCCCTAGCCAGAACTTCCAACACTATGTTGAATAGGAGTAGTGAGAGAGGGCATCCCTGTCTTGTGCCAGTTTTCAAAGGGAATGCTTCCAGTTTTTGCCCATTTGGTATGATATTGGCTGTGGGTTTGTCATAAATAGCTCTTATTATTTTGAGATACTTTCCATCAATACCGAATTTATTGAGAGTTTTTAGCATGAAAGGCTGTTGCATTTTGTCGAAGGCCTTTACTGCATCTATTGAGATAATCATGTGGTTTTTGTCTTTGGTTCTGTTTATATGCTGGATTATGTTTGTTAGTTTGCATATGTTGAACCAGCCTTGCATCCTAGGGATGAAACCCACTTGATCATGGTGGATAAGCTTTTTGATGTGCTGCTGGATTCAGTTTGCCAGTATTTTATTGAGGATATTTGCATCGATGTTCATCAGGGATATTGGTCTAAAATTCTCTTTCTTTGGTATATCTCTGCCAGGCTTTGCTATCAGGATGATGATGGCCTTGTGAAATGAGTTAGGGAGGATTCCCTCTTTTTCTATTGATTGGAATAGTTTCAGAAGGAATGGTACCAGTTCCTCCTTGTACCTCTGGTAGAATTCGGCTGTGAATCCATCTGGTCCTGGACTTTTTTTAGTTGGTAGGCTATTAATTATTGCCTCAATTTCAGAGCCCGCTATTGGTCTATTCAGGGATTCAACTTCTTCCTGGTTTAGTCTTGGGAGAGTGTAAGTGTCCAGGAAATTATCCATTTCTTCTAAGTTTTCTAGTTTATTTGCATAGAGGTGTTTATAGTATTCTCTGACGGTAGTTTGTTTTTCTGTGGGGTTGGTGGTGATATCCCCTTTATCATTTCTTATTGCATCTATTTGATTCTTCTTTCATTTCTTCTTTATTAGTCTTGGTTGTGGTCTATCAATTTTGTTGATCTTTTCAGAAAGCCAGCTCCTGGATTCGTTGATTTTTTGGAGGGTTTTTGTGTCTCTATCTCCTTCAGTTCTGCTCTGATCTTAGTTATTTCTTGCCTTCTGCTAGCTTTTGAATGTGTTTGCTCTTGCTTCTCTAGTTCTTTTAATTGTGATGTTAGGGTGTCAATTTTAGATCTTTCCTGCTTTCTCTTGTGGGCATTTAGTGCTATAAATTTCCCTCTACACACTGCTTTAAATGTGTCCCACAGATTCTAGTATGTTGTATCTTTGTTCTCATTGGTTTCAAAGAACATCTTTAGGTCTGCCTTCATTTCGCTATGTACGCAGGAGTGATTCAGAAGTAGGTTGTTCAGTTTCCATGTAGTTGAGCAGTTTTCATTTAGTTTCTTAGTCCTGAGTTCTAGTTCGATTGCACTGTGGTCTGAGAGACAGTTTGTTATAATTTCTGTTCTTTTACATTTGCTGAGGAGTGCTTTACTTCCAACTATGTGGTCAATTTTGGAATAAGTGCAATGTGGTGCTGAGAAGAATGTATATTCTGTTGCTTTGGGGTGGAGAGTTCTGTAAATGTCTATTTGGTCCACTTGGTGCAGAGTTGAGTTAAATTCCTGGATATCCTTGTTAACTTTCTGTCTCGTTGATCTGTCTAATGTTGACAGTGGGGTGTTAAAGTCTCCTATTATTATTGTATAGGAGTCTAAGTCTCTTTGTATGTTTCTAAGGACTTGCTTTATGAGTCTGAGTGCTCCTGTATTGGGTGCATATATATTTAAGATAGTTAGATCTTCCTGATGAATTGATCCCTTTACCATTATGTAATGACCTTCTTTGTCTCTTTTGATCTTTGATGGTTGAAAGTCTGTTTTATTAGAGACTAGGATTGCAACCCCTGCTTATTTTTGTTTTCCATTTTCTTGGTAGATCTTCTTCCATCGCTTTGTTTTGAGCCTATACGTGTCTCTGTATGTGAGATGGGTCTCCTGAATACAGCAAACTTATGGGTCTTGACTCTTTATCCAATTTGCCAGTCTGTGTCTTTTAATTGGACCCTTTACTCCATTTACATTTAAGATTATTATTGTTATGTGTGAACTTGATCCTGTCATTATGATATTAGCTGATTATTTTGCTCATTAATTGATGCAGTTTCTTCCTAGCATCGATGGTCTTTGCATTTTGGCATGTTTTTGCAATGGCTGGTACCTGTTGTTCCTTTCCATGTTTTGTGCTTCCTTCAGGATCTCTTGTAGGGCAGGCCTGGTGGTGACAAAATCTCTAAGCATTTACTTGTCTGTAAAGGCTTTTATTTTTCCTTCACTTATGAAACTTAGTTTGGCTGGATATGAAATTTTGGGTTGAAAATTCTTTTCTTTAAGAATGTTGAATATTGACCCCCACTCTCTTCTGGCTTGTAGAGTTTCTGCTGAGAGATCTGCTGTTAGTCTGATGGGCTTCCCTTTGTGTGTAACCCGACCTTTCTCTCTGGCTGCCCTTAACACTTTTTCCTTCATTTCAACTTTGGTGTATCTGAAAATTATGTGTCTTGAAGTTGCTCTTCTTGAGGAGTATCTTTGTGGTGTTCTCTGTGTTTCCTGAATTTGAATGTTGGTCTGCATTACTAGGTTGGGGAAGCTCTCCTGGATGATATCCTGAAGAGTGTTTTCCAACTTCATTCCATTTTCCCCATCACTTTTAGGCACACCAATCAGATATAGATTTGGTTTTTTCACATAATCCCATATTTCTTGGAGGCTTTGTTCATTTCTTTTTACCCTTTTTTCTATACACTTCTCTTCTCACTTCATTTCATTCATTTGGTCTTCAATCGCTGATACTCTTCTTCCAGTTGATCGAGCCGGTTACTGAAGCTTGTGTATTAGTCACATAGTTCTCGTGTAATGGTTTTCATCTCTATCAGTTCTTTTAAGGACTTCTCTACATTATTATTCTAGTTAGCCATTCATCAAATCTTCAAGGTTTTTAGTTTCTTTGTGCTGGTTACATAGTTCCTCCTTTAGCTCTGAGAAGTTTGATTGACTGAGGACTTTTTCTCTCAACTCGTCAAAGTCATTCGCCATCCAGCTTTGTTCCATTGCTGGCAATGAACTGCATTCCTTTGGAGTGGAAGATGCACTCTGATTTTTTGAATTTCCAGCTTTTCTGCACTGCTTTTTCCCCATCTTTGTCTGCCTTTGGTCTTTGATGATGGTGACGTACTGATGGGGTTTTGGTGTTGGTGTCCTTCCTGTTTGATAGTTTTCCTTCTGACAGTCAGGACCCTCAGCTACAGGTCTGTTGGAGTTTGCTTGAGGTCCACTCCAGTCCCTGTTTGCCTGGGTATTAGCAGCGGAGGCTGCAGAAGATAGAATATTGCTGAACAGCGAGTATTGCTGTCTGATTCTTGCTCTGGAAGCTTCGTCTCAGCAGTGTACCCCACCATATGAGGTGTTGGTCTGCACCTAGTGGGGGATGTCTCCCAGTTAGGCTACTCAGGGGTCAGGGACCCACTTGAGCAGGAGTCTGTCTGTTCTCAGATCTCAACCTCCATGCTGGGAGATCCACTGCTCTCTTCAAAGCTGTCAGAGAGGGACATTTACCTCTGCCGAGGTTTCTGCTGCTTTTTATTTAGCTATGCCCTGTCCTCAGAGGTGGAGTTTACAGAGGCAGGCAGGCTACCTGGAGTTGTGGTGGGCTCCACCCAATTCGAGCTTCCCAGTGGCTTTGTTTACCTACTTAAGCCTCAGGAATGGCGGGTGCCCCTCCCCTAACCTCGCTGCCACCTTGCCAGTTAGATCTCAGACTGCTGTGCTAGCAATGAGGGAGGCTCCATGGGCGCGGGGCCCTCCAGGCCAGGTGTGGGATATAATCTTCTGGTGTGCCCTTTGCTAAGACCCTTGGTAAAGTGCAGTATTAGGGTGGGAGTTACCCGATTGTCCAGGTGTTGTGTGTCTCCATTTCCTTTGGCTAGGAAAAGGAATTCCCTTCCCCCTTGTGCTTCCCAGATGAGGCGATGCCTGGCCCTGCTTCAGCTCTCGCTGGTCCGCACCTGTGGACCAGTACCAACTGTCCCACACGCCCCAGTCAGATGATCCCAGTACCTCAGTTGAAAATGCAGAAATCACTCATCTTCTGTGTCACTCACGCTGGGAGCTGGAGGCTGGAGCTGTTCCTATTCGGCCATCTTGGGCGCGACTCTCCCAAAACCTTTCTTAATGAAAATATCTTAAGCATTAAAAAACAGGAGAATAAGGATATATTCTAGTTTGGCTGACGTGTGAGTGAAGTACGTATGAAGAATAAAGAAATATTTTAATTTGGCTGTGTGTGTGTGTGTGTGTGTGTGTGTGTGTATGTGTGGGTGTGTGTGTCTGTGTGTGAAGTGGCTATCAAGTCTCAACTAGAATGTAACTCTACTAAGACTTTTGGTGATTTTTGTTTCTTTTGTTTACTGCTGTATTTTCAATGCATAGAAGAGCACTTCAGACAAAGTAGTCTAACTTTTCCCTCAGTCATAAGAGCCCTTTACGTGGGGCTTTATGTGGAGTACAGTTTTAAAAGCATGTGCCTACATTCTGTGAATCAGAATATGTAGATAATGCCATATATACTAACAGAGGAAAGAAATGTACCTGCGTGTATGTGGGAATATATAAATATATTATAATACATATTATATTACATAATATAATATGTATTATATAATATATGTCTCATATATTATATTATTTATTATAATATATAATATAATATATATATGAGACATACGAATATTTGGGAGCTATATAAATATTTTACTTGGTGAATTAGTAAAACTTCTGATAAACAAGAAGATATTTCAAGATAATAAGTGTTACGTAGTTTTCATTCTCTGAAGCAATGGAAAAACGCTTGAATTTTCAGATGATATTGTCCGTAAAGATTCATGACGCATTCTAGGTGTTCCATTATGGTCTTGGAAGCAGTCTAAAGGAGAATGTTTATGGAGCTGCATCAGAAAGGATAGATTGCATCACCAATATACACCATGGGCTTCTCATATTTACTGATGGTTCCCTATGTACTGGGAAATGTCAGGTGATTAACATAATTTGTTTTTTAAAAATATAAAAATATATCTGCTGATAAAAATGGAACAAGTCAAATGTATTTTAGAGTATCCAGTGTTATAAAACAGCTGCATTAACTTTCCTGCTATAAATGTTGATATTTATAATTTCATTTATTTTCATAAACATTTAAGATACACCTATTCAAGCTATCCTTTATTATAATTTGCATATAATTAAAAATTTAGATAAAATTCAAAATTTTGCTCATTTCTAGACATGACCATATGACTGAATTGATGTTAAGGAGTTTCTACAAATCGTCAGTATTCTGTTGTTAGTGTTATTTGCTATTTTCAAAAACATTTTAAAATTTAGTCAATTTCGCATTAGATATTTTAATTGTGGCAACACAGAATATCACCTGGAATTTATAAAACATTATTAAAAATTGATTCATGCTTATATAGTCTAAGGTAAGGAAATCAAGCCACTTTTTTTTCCTACAACCATGTTAATGCTATGAAAACTCTCATGTCAAGATGTGCTATCTTTAGAACAGGAATGGAATTCATAAAACAGCTCTTTGCTACAGAAATTTTCAGCTGCATTTTCAAAACCAAATAATATAGTTTATTCTAAATTTAAATTTTAGGCATTTTACGGTAGAATTCATGAATTATTAGGTTTCTATACATTTGTTTAAAAAATAAATAGGTTAGAATACATAAACATTTGTGTCCTATTTTTGTACATTTGTAATATACCTTTGTAGTTCTACTTTTCATGTATTGTTTTCAATTATGAAATAATTAAGTTATTTGGAGTTAAATATAGAAAAATACTTAACTTTTGTTGTGAAGAAATATATATATATTATATATGTGTGTATGTGTCTATATATATGAAATACGCAGCTCATTTGCCCTTGAAATAAGTCCTCCAATAGAAAAAAAAAAATATGCCCTTTGTGAAATGTCATCTCCTCACCGCAGATAATGAAAGGATTGCTTTGTGATTTGACAATTAAAATTCACTTTTATTTTTCAGTATTTTGTATGATATTCTGCTCAATAACACCCTCCAGTTAAAACTCTACAATGTAGTAATATTGTATTCAGAATGGTAATGCCTATATCTTTTTGTTGTCATTTTTAAAAAGTTTAAAGCTAATTAGGAGACACATCTATTATTTTGCTACTTTATCATGATTCCCTTCAGACCTATGAGCTAGATTTTATCAGGAATGCATACTGTATATTCACTCTCAGTTTATTCATGCTGAGGGCGTTGCTAATTTGATCATTAAAGTGATATGTACCATGTATATTCTACAGTAGATTACTTAAAGGAAAACTAGGATGTGCTATTAATTTAAAAGTCCTAGTGTGTGACTCTTAAAAAATATGCGGTCAACATTCTCCATTTCCAGTAGTAGCACAGTAATGACAAAGACATATTATGGAAATAAATAGCAATTAATTTTAATAAGTAGCATTGTACATACAACATTGTCAGCAGGAAAAATAAAAAAATCTTTTATGGAGAAAATAAAGTTGTAACATCAAAAAATATGAAAAACAGAATATATTTATGATTAAATTAAGGAAATTTTAGAAATTAAAACTCATTTAGCAATATTTGATAAAGACATATGTATTGTTTCTGAATAAGATATTTATTAAAATTATTCCAAGACAATATGGATTAAAAACAAACTTCTGGCCTCATGATACTTATTTATTGAGTAATTTGCAATTAATACAAAATATTTTTACTTTCTAGGGACAAGAGAGGAAAAACAGGCAATGCCATGGAGGATTAGAAAACTGATTAACTTGAGATACAGTCTCATGTTTAGAAATTTGACAGAAAAAATGATTCACATTCTGTATATCAGTCATTAATTTGGTATTGATGATAATGTGAAATGTATAATACATATCTGTGTTTACTCTGTTTCTTGATTGCATATGTAATGTGCTGAACAAAACCTAACAGAAAAGACATTTTTGGTTAAATATATCAAATTAAAAGTACACTATTGCTGTTCCAAAGCTGTTTAATCCATTAATAGATTTATCTGTTGATTTCATCTGATTTCAGTTATGCTAATGTAATTCATGTAACACAATTACTCAAAAAGTAAGTAATTTCCCATGGTTTTAAGAACATCTCAACTCTAGAAATACAGAGAATGCAAAGAAAAAAAAAAGATTTGGAGTTGTTATCTAGACAAATTTCAAAGTGGTAAATTCTGATATTTTTCTTCTTCTTTACATGACTAAATTATTTCATGTACTTTTTATCATGTTTAGGAGATGCTTTGAAAACCAAAATAATAAAAAGGCATCTATGCATAAAATAAGAGTCAGCATGTTGTGAGGAGAATGTGAGGTACTCTGGAAAGTCTGTTTTTATAAGCCCTGATTTTGCTTTCCAACCTGCCCCTTAATGACCAACCGAGAGGGATATTTCTTGAGGATGACTTCCCTTGATCTTTCCTAGTTGTCTAGAGTATTTGACGTGGACAGATGGGAGACTATGCTGTGCAGTGGTAACTGTACCCAGGAGCAGGAACATGAGTAAGAATGTACTTGATGGAGACAAGGGAGGAAGGATGTATAAGTGGCTCTGGAAAGCTACCTCTGGTGAATAATGTCTTAATAATAATTCAGAAGTCATTGCTAGAACAAGGAGATGATAGATTACCTATTTAAAGGACTTTCTCAATGTAGAAGGGACCTTCCTAAAATCTCTTGTTATCTGTTTTAAAGTCTGTTGTAGAAATAAAAATTCCCTTCCCTAACTAAAAAATTTAGCATTTTTCCTTTGCCAGCCAAATTAGCTAAAGTTCAAACATATAAAGAATCAAAGATCTTTGGGTTCCATATTTTCCTCATTCCCCTCCAAGTCTAGTTGGATTTCAGAGATACATTTATTACTGTAAAACAAATGCTAAATAACAAAATAGAATAAAATAACACTACAAATCTTCCAACATTTTGTTTGATTTCTAAAATTTTTGTTACCGTTATTGGACATAATATTTTACATTTCCTACCGGCACTGCCTGTTGCTTTAAAAGATTGTTTGCTTATCTTCTGCTGGAGAACTCTAAAAGAGATCAATTTTTCTCTGAAATCATTTTGCCAAGGGCAGTCGTTGATACTGCTGTTAGAAGAAAGAGAAAGACAATTTTATGTAAGTGGAGGGTTTTAACCTTTTTAGGTCATTGGCTGTTTTAAAAATCAGGAAAAAGCTTTGAATTATCTGGCTAAGCTATATACTCATAATATTTTGCACACAGTTGAAGTATTTTCCTGAAGTCACAATAGTATTCCCAATACCATGGTTACAGTAGTATTCCTGGATCTCTCTCTAGTGAGCCACCACCTCATTTACCTTCCTGCTGCCTTCTACACCTTGCCATGACTAGATCTTCTGAAGGTTAATGTAATTCCTCACCCCGAGGAAGGGTGAAAGTACAGTCTACATCATCATGCCACACAATGGCTATTTTTAGCATTAACCACCCTGGCTCTAGGACTCTCATCTTTTATCACAGGAATTCAGCATTGTTTTTTGAGACTGGTTCCTACTAAGAAATTCTAGGTTATACTATTGTAGTAATGAGCACTAAATATTGAAAACTCACTACTTCCATGGCATTCATTTCTTACAACACCATTTAATCAATTCCTGAATCCTTGTCTTCTATGATTGTGTTTGTGTGTGTATGTGAAATAGACCTGACCCTTAGTCCTAATATCAGAGTTGAACCCTGTTACAATTTTTTGTTGATAAATAATAGTATCTAATCACAATGACTACTATAAATATACAATTGGGAAATGTTAATAAGTGCTATGAATTTTTTTTAAAAAAGATTTTGTGGTCAATGAAATGTGGAAATGTTACATACCACATTCTCTTTGGGAGTTTACAACGCCTTTCAACATACACTTTAAGTAGCATCACAGTAGTGGAAACCGGCCCTTAATACAGGTTAACCCAAAGTTGGTCAAACAGATTTGCATACATAAAAATTTCTACAGGACAATAGTAAATAACATAATGTTGATAGCTTAGGATGTTTAGTGTTTTAGAAAGAAACTCATAGCTAAGCCTTTAATAAGATATATTCCTGTAAAAATAACTTCCACAGTACTACTTTATGGCCACCAGTATCTGAGATCATTATTTTGAAATTATGGTTTATTAAAAGTGGTCATTTAGTTGATTCTACTGTATTCTTCATACATAGCAGAGGTGTGGAAGGGGCAGTATGGGGTTTGAAAATTTACAGCTTCAAAAATGATTTTCCTTAAATAATTTTCTCTTGTCTGATAGAAAATCAGTGACACGAATCTGATTCCCTTCACTAAATATTCATGTGACCACCTTTTCTGAAAGGAAATAATACTCTGAGCAGTAACCATTAAAACTTTTATTATGTTCAGTTCCACAGTTATAAGGACTCGTTTTAATATCTAATTGAGTCTACTTCCATTTTAGTAGATTACTATGAATGTCATGATTGTTTCCTAAGTAGGTGCTACAATCTTTATCACTGGAATTTTCCTACATCTCAGGGAACAGAAACCGAGTTAATGTATCTGCATTTCAGTAAGGCATTTACAAAGGTCTCTTTTAGTGTTCCTGTTGGTCAGATGGGAAAATATTCACTGATGATATGGAACTGAGCAGGCTTATTATTGGTTGAAAGTTCATACTCACATAACCCTGTGTTATGGATTTGTATTAACTATAAAGCAGATATCTAGTGATTTGTCACGTAGTTTCATTCTTGCCCCTATATTATCCTAAAGTTTCATTGTTAATGTGGGTAAGAATACTGGACTCAATCTTTTCAAAATTGTAGGTGCTATGAAACTAGAAGAAATACTAAATATGTTTAATATGTTGAATTACAAAATAGAGATTCTGAGAAATGGAGAAATTTGAAGAATTAGGTAGAAGTTAGCAAATCATGTTTAACAGAGCTAATTTTAAGTCCTCTTTTAAAAACTCTAGCATCAATTAAACAAAGAGGACAGTTACAGATGAGGATAAATTCGATTTGACAACAGCATGACTGTTTAGCTAGATTCTGAATTTAACATGGAAGACAGATAGAAACAAACATTAAGTGCATACTGTATGCACATCTGGGGCTAGTTATCTTCATGTACTCACTTCATTTACCTTCAACAACAAACCAATGGATAGAAATTACTATAAATAGTATAGTGACAAATAAAATTAATTGAAAGAAGATAAATAACCTACCCAAGATCATTCAGCAAATAAGTGTCAGATCTAACTTTCATTCCCAAGTTTATCAATTAGAGTTTGCATTGTTAGTAATAAAATATAGAACTATAGGATATAAAGAGAAAGAGTGAAAAGGGTGACTCTGCCTTGCTCCAACCACATCTAAAGGCTGTGTTTAGTTCTGGCCCTGACTGCAGAGGGAGGTTAATAGAATGGATCAAGTCCAGGGAAGAACAGACAGAATAATTTCACATTATGTGCATTTAAATAAGTTTGAATCTATTTATTTTGAGTAGGAAAGTTTTCTGGTAGGATATGATAGTGATTTACTATAACTGAAAGGCTATCATTTAAAATAAATATTAGTTATTTTTCCCTCCACTTTGCTCCAGAGAGAAATTCCAGGAACGATGAGAGGAAACTGAAGAGTTTCAGGTTTTACTCAACATAAGAAAAACACTTTTATATTTTGCTGCTTTACCTTTTATTCCTAGTTCTTATTATCTTATGGTATAATATACAATTTTGTGTTTTATATTTTCTGTTTTCCTCACTAGGGTAAAAGTTCCATGATGTCAAGGATTTATGTCTGCTTAACCATGGCATTTTTGGCACCAAGCCTGGTACCCAGGATAAAATAGGTGCCTAATAAATATTTGCTGAATAAATGAAATCAAACCAGGAATTATTGGATTCAACTTGGTCCTAGCAAATAGTTTCCTTACTGACAAACAGTATTTTCCTTACTAATAGCCAAAGAAGTATTCATATAATTTGCAAATTCATGAATTCATAAAAATGTACATATTTTAAAGTCAAAGGAGTGCTGAATTATCAAAAAGTCATTTTAGAAAGTGGCCCAGAATGATTGATTAATCTATCAATCTCTATATGTGAGTACATTTTGGAAGTTTTTATTCATAACGATGTTACAAATTGTCATCAGACTGTTTCATGGAAGTGTGAGCTCTTCCAAGCCTCTTTACTTGCAAGCGGTGTGATCTTGAACAATTGATACAACTTCATGGTTACTTTCCTCCTGACATTATTTTGAGGATTAAAAGTCATAATGTATGTAAAGCACTTACTGTTACTTTGTGCTTAGTGTGAATATAAAGATTAAATAATATTATTAGTATTAGTAGAAAATTATGGCATTGCTCTTATTATAGCTACTCACCATTCATACTATTTATCATGAAAATAATAACATTGAGATGTGTAACAAAAATCGTTTAACATTTAGAAGCACTCCCAGGGTCTTTGCAAAATAAAACAAAAATGCATACTTCTTCTATTGTCTAGAATAGATAAATAAAATTGTTAAAATATGGAATAAAAAGACCATGTATGGATTACACGTATAGATAAAAATGTCATCCTCAAGGAATATAATGTCGCTCTCTACTCATTTTGATCCTCTCCCTAACTTGATCTTTTTAGGTCCAACCCGCCTTCTGAGCTTTCTCTTCCTTCTCCTGCAGGATTGAAACATAATAGCAAGTTGAGTAGCCACAGGCAGTTTTGCTGTAAAAGACAAGCATACTCTCTCCCATTACAGTGTTTCCTCTGCTTTTGTGAGAAGACTCCCACACTGGTGTCTGCTGCTAAAATCGATTCTGGAAAGGCATTTTAAAAAATGACCCTCCCTTAGGCCATGACAGATCTCTGATGGTGTCTTTGTTCTCTCTCTGTTTTTGAAAATATCCACAGTATTTTCTCCAAAACTTTATTATGTTTTATGAAAACATACCACTGACAGCTCCCAATAGGACTCAGAAGATTTACATTGATTGACCTAGGATGCACTTCAATTATCTAGCCTGAGCCTATGTCATCTTTTTAAAACGTTTGCTTTTAAAAAATGATTTATATTGCCCTGATCCTTTGAAAAGTAAATTCGACACATGATAACCCTTTAATTCTGCATAATTTAGTATGCATCCCTGAAAAGCATTTTCTTGGCTGGGCTCCGTGGCTCATGCCTGTAATCCCAGCATTTTGGGAGGCCAAGGTGGCTAGATAGCGAGGTCAAGAGAGCAAGAGCATCTGGCCATCATGGTGAAATCCCGTCTCTACTGAAAATACAAAAATTATCTGGGTGTGGTGGTGTGTACCTGTAATTTCAGCTACTTGGGAGGCTGAGGCAGGAGAATGGCTTGAACCTGGGAGGCGGAGATTGCAATGAGCCGAGATGGCGCCACTGCACTCCAGCCTGGTGAAAGAGAGAGACTGTTTCAAAAAAAAAAAAAAAAAAAAAAAAATATATATATATATATATATATATATATATATATATATATACATATATATATTCCTGATTCTCTGAAAAGTAAATTGGACACATGATAACCTTTTAATTCTGCATAATTCAGTATGTACCCCCTGAAAAGTATTTTCTTATTCATTTACATTACTGAAGTAATTATGAAAATTAGAAAAATGACAAACTCAAAATTACTATTTAAACTTTAGACGTCATTCAAATATTATTTTGTGTCCCAGTAATATCATTCATACCTAAAGGCTGTAATTTTTGAACATACTAATATTTTTCATAAATACTTCTTTATCACCTTCCTTACCCTGCATTACTGAAAACAGTGTGTTTTGGTCATGTTTATTTTGAACATTGCTATAAAGAAATATGTGAGACTGGATAACTTATAAGAAAAGAGGTTTAATTGGTTGCCAGTTCTACAGGTTACACAGGAGGCATGGCAACATCTGCTTCTAGAGAGGCCTCAGGGAGCTTTTACTCATGGGGGAAGGTTAAATAGAAGGAGGCACTTCACATGGTGAAAGCAGGAGCAAGAAAGAGGGAGAGAATGGGGAGGGAATTGCCATACACTTTAAAATGACTAGATCTAGTGAGAACTCACTATTATATAGGTAAGACCAATCCATGAGGGATCCACTCCTATGATTCAAAAACCTCCCACAAGACCCTACCTCCAACTTTGGGGATTACAACTGAATATGAGATTTGGGTGGGGACAAATATTCAAGTTACATAAATTATCTTTTCATCTCCTTTACATAGATACTCTACAGAATGATGCAGTGTAACCTTACATAATATGTCTCTTGAAGTTTGAACAATAATTTTTTCTAGGTATGGAACAAATTACTTTTATGGAACTTTTATTTCATAAACTTCCCTACACTCAACCTACATATACTATGAACAAATCTGAATATAGTTGGACTTAGAAATCTAGAATAGTCTTATATGTACTTATATGTGGCATACAGTTAATTATGTAAGGAAATATTTGCCCTATATAATTTTGTGCTTCATTTTCAGTTCACTCCATGTTTTATTTTCTTTCATCAACCAATTTTCTTTGTTTTATTGGACTAATTCCTGGCTACAAACATGATCAAGTTGCTCTTTAGTTTTATTTGTGATTAATTCCTACAAACAATGTACTGTTTACATTTGAAGAAATTAAAGACAAACATGATACTACTAGTGTTTTATAATGATTTTTCTTGTAAAAATAGGAAAAACTATTTTAATTTTCCTCCGTGGGCATTTTTTGGAAATAGACATATCCCTCTACCTTTACCTACTATGTCATCGGACAGATCATAATAGAGGGCTGGATGCCATGGATTAGCCACATTTTTGAAGATTTTGTGTAATCAGCATTCTCAAAATTTCAGTGATGTGGATTTTGATTGTTTTAGATGAAATCTGCCATTTGATGATGCATATTAAGCAGGTTCTTAAGGTATTTCATGGGAAAGCACAATTGAACTCATGCCTGAATTCATACTTGGAAACGTATGTAACACCCAAATGAGAAAAATGATCTGGGGAAACTTAGCCTTTTGTATCTATTGCTCCAGTGAAAGGGGGTAAAATATTATTAGCCAGAAGTTTTCTGAATAAATATAATCAAGCTAACTCGATGTTCATTTTAATGGAATTTTTATATTAAAGCATAGTGATCTGATGAAATGCCTTCCCAGTTACATGTATTTCTATCATATTAGTGTTGGTCACTTTGAATGAAAGTTGTCACTTTGCTGGATAGCGTCACAGAAATACTGGGACTGGTCACTGGTTACCACTTTTAACTGAAAGGAACTTGAGTGTCTCTGCTTCAGTGATCATATTTTCAATTATTAGGAAGCTAAGCAAAAAGTGATTTGGTTTGTATAAGGTTACTCAGTGAATCAGCAGAAATGCCACCGATCTCGTTTTATCGTATTTGCTAGGTTTTATGTGACATTGAAATGCCTCATTGTCCAATTCTTATTTTTTATTTCAATGAAGACCATTAATGTATTATTTGTATTTGTAGTAATATTAATAATCATCTTCAGTTCCACCTTTTATATTGCATTATAATTTATCAATTATTTTTAATCAGTGTCGTCTACATTTGACTTTAGCCAAAAAGCTAAGAAATAATTATTTTCACTGATTTTATTTGAAATGGTTCTTTATTCATGATGCACAAGGCATCATAATTTTAGTAAAACTTTACTGTTCAATAAAGTTTTGATTAATTCCAAGAACTAAAATCATTCATTAATCATGAATTCTAGAAAACTTTTTTTGACAGAAGCTAAACTTCCTGATCTGGCTGTGGCTAGTTTTGGAGTCTGTAGTTCACTGATTACAATGTTCGTATAATTCTCTACTTATATTTTAAGGAGAAGAATGTAACTAGTTGGGTCACAGGGTGAAAAATGACATAAAAATTAAAATAATTATAGACACAGCCCAATTAAACAAATTTCAAAACTCTGCCATAAATATTTTTTATTCTTATACTTTATTCAGTTTCTATGAATTCCAACTTGAAAGAATTATTGTTTTCTATAATTATATGTGCTCTCAATAAACATTTATTTTGATTTGAAATAATTATTATTTACAAACCTTAATTGAAATAAATGTGTTTATGTAAATCAGTATACTTTTTCCCTACCTACGTTATTTTTTTTTTTTTTTTTTTTTTTTTTTTTTTTTTTTTTTTTTTTTTTTTTGAGAAGGAGTCTCACTCTGTCACCCAGGCTGGAGTGCAGTGGCCAGATCTCAGCTCACTGCAAACTCCGCCTCCCGGGTTTACGCCATTCTCCTGCCTCAGCCTCCCGAGTAGCTGGGACTACAGGCGCCCGCCACCTCGCCCGGCTAGTTTTTTGTATTTTTTTAGTAGAGACGGGGTTTCACCGTGTTAGCCAGGATAGTCTCGATCTCCTGACCTCGTGATCCGCCCGCCTCGGCCTCCCAAAGTGCTGGGATTACAGGCCTACGTTATTTTTAACAGCTATACTATTTCATAAAATTTAGTTTCCTCTCAGTGTGCAATTTTGTTATTTTATATTTGTGTAATATTACTTTTAGTCTTCCTACCAAAAGTTGACTTTTCAATTGTTCATTCTTAGAACACAGTGATAATAAAAAGGAATCTATAATTCTATCCGTAATATGCTTTAGCAGAATAAGCAAAGTAACTAACACATTAAATATCCAAGTAATTTTAAGTTCTAAATTAAACAAACAACAAACAACACATAAATATTTTCTTTAAAATATTTTGTGTAGAATATAGAGTTTGTTTCTATAATTATTCAAAAATTAGCTTAAATGCCCAGATATTTTGTTGATGTGCTAATAATGGGGATATTTTTACAACAAAAAATAGAATTAAAAATTATGATTTTGGAGAAATCATAATAAGATAGGGATATAGTATGATTTATGCACCCTTTAATCTCACAATTAGGAGGGAAGACAATGAATAAGTAATTCATCTAATAAAAAATATTGTTAAGAAATGCATATATATAATAAAATAATATTTTTACAGCCTTTTAAAAAGGTTTTCAAACATAGTGACTCTGTTGATCTGGCAAAACCCTTCATTACTTAATATCTATTAAAATATTTTTGCTTAACCAGAAACTTATAATTATCTTTAATGATTTACATAAGAGCACCAAAATGTTAAGTAAGCGCAACCAAAGCTCAAACTCAGGAATTCTCATTTAAAAATTTCATTCTGGTCCATAGCAAGCTATCTCGTCCCTGATACATTTATTCTATGGAGTTGTTGGCACTATCTATCTATGTGTCTCATAGATAGAACCACATAATATCTATAAAACACAAGTTGTAATGTGATAGTATAGGTAACGTTTACCATATACACGTGTCATATTTTAAATGTATTCTTTCCATTCCTTATGCTTAGAGAGTTAGGTGGGATTTTTCCTATTTTAAAGATGAGAACACTGACGCTTAGTAACTAATAAATATGAGTAATTATTTTTGTTCTGATGTGCCCCTAAAGGCCAAAATCTTTCTGCATCTTTGATTATTTATACTTATAGAAAACTACATTGTATATTTAGTACTTGGTAAGTAGATTTTGAAATATGTAATAACCTATTAGTAGATTTTTTCTTATGCATATACAGCTTTTTAAGTAATAGAAGAATTTTTATGAGCCAGAAAAATAATATGATAAGACATATTATTGATTTCACTTTTTAAAGCCAAACTGATTTCAAATAAAGTGATACCTTAAATGACTTGACATATGGTATGAAATGTTAAGACTGATTATTGGTGAAATATTTTGGGGAAATTTGCACTATAAATTAAAGCATTATGTTTATTCAAGGTGACAAAAAATGTACTTCAATGGCATGGTATTGTTTTATTTCATTACTGAAAACAATAGAACTAAAGTGCTAAAGTTATAATAGACAGCTTGTAGTTCATTATATTTTAAGAAAAATAAGACCTAGAATGTCTTGCATGTTATATTTGCAAAAATATTTGATAAATTCAGTGAAACAATTGTTTGCTGATTGCTTTTTGTAACTTCCTCTAATACGTGCTTTTATATACATGGCATAATTATCTTATTTATAAGTACAACTTATCATCATCATACAGTCATCTTCAACAAGCAATTTTTAAGCTTATACTATTGGAGAGACACTTCACTAGAAGATGTGGCATATACAGTGAAGATTATGTCATACCTAGGAGTGAGAGTCTAATTATGGAGATAAGTCTAATGCATAAAATATAGTTAACAATAAAGATAGCATGTAAATGCCAAGAGGTATATAAATCGTAATTGTTAAAGATGTTCAAAGCAAGAAAATATTTTTTATGAAATTATTATAATCTCTTATTCTTTATTATCGTCCAGAAGAAGTCAAGATCTAAAACATAGTTCAGAGAAGCAGAAAAGTTTCAGCGCATCAGGTGCTTCCAGTCCTGGATGAATTCTAAATAAGAAATTCCAATATAGGAGTGTTGACCTAGCGACGATTTAAATAAAATGATTTCCTTTTTATTTGCTTTTCTGAAGCATGGACAAACTGCTCATTAACAGTAGAACAAACTGCTATCCACTTTTATAGTTATTTGAAATATGATAAAATCAATTATTAGTCATTAGAATGAATCACGTTTTAAAACAAGGGTTGAGAAATAAAATATTTTAAAGGTCTTATTTCAAGGCAAGTATTCTAAAATGCCAGCATTAGGTACAGTACAAAATGTTGAATCATTATATTCTTGAAATTCTTGAAAATAATCATGTAAAACTTTTACAATGAGAACAATATTACAATTATTACAGATAATTTGAGAAGGATAATTTATTTCACAAATATTATATATAAATTACTAAGCTTTGTAAGCTAAAATATGTAGGATTTTTTTTAGTCTCTCTGTTATTAACTATATTAAAAGGAAGAATAAACAGATAGCTGAGAGGAAAATTATAATAAAACTCTGTGTGTGTGTGTGTGTGTGTGTGTGTGTGTGTGTGTGTTTCTTCATTCAGAAGAAGTAATAGAGGAGTTAGGCTGTTAACCAAGCCTAGCACTGACATCATTCAAGAGTCAAAAAATATAATAGAAGGCATGCCTAATACATTGTTTACTATTGGAAAATTGAAGATGAAGAGAAAGAAAAATAAATTATTTATGTCACCTGACATATGGAATAAACTGAAAGTGAAAAGAAATGCTCCTATTATAGCATTAAATAACTCTGTCACTGTTGCAGCATAGAAGTGGCATGAAAATACATGGGATAATAATATCAGAAGTAGTAGAGGAGAGTGGCATGAAATCATAGCTCCCATTATGAGGGGAAGGGGACAAAATGTTACAAGAGCAACCGGAAATACAGTAATATCTGAGAAAGTGACAGAGGGTACATGGTTAATTAAGAGAACATATCAGTAATTAATAATGAACCATATGGAAACGATTTTATTTCTTCCACACCTTTGAGTAAGGGTGGAATCAGAAAGAATGATATTGATTACCATCACTATACCTACTCAAAGTTAATGTGGCCTGGGGAAACTAAAATCACTTGGAAATTATGTGTTTACACAGGTGCTTCAGACTGTAGGTGATGCTTTTAAATGTATATAATGCTCTATATTCCCTTTGGAGAACTTACCTAACAAATATGCTGGCACACACACAAAATAATATGCGCAGAGACATTCATTTGCAGCACTGTTTGACATGGCCAATTTTGACTACCCTAAAATGTTAAATACATTTTGGCAGATTAAACAATAAAATCATATGCAATTAAGAAGATGGAATGTATCTATATAAAGATATGAAAGTATCGTCAAGATATACTTTAACAGGAATAAAACAAGATGCCAGAGAGCAGCATGTATCATATACAATCATTTATTATTATTTCACTATTATTATCATTTCACTATTATTATTATCATTATTATTATTATTATTTTGAGACAGAGTATTTCCCTGTTGCCCAGGCTGGTGTGCAGTGGTGTAATCACAGCTCATTGCAGCCTTGAACTCCTGGGCTCAAGTGATCCTCCTGCCTCAGCCTCCAGAGTAGTTGGGACTACAGAGGTACATCACCACACTTGGCTAGTTTTTGAATTTTTGGTAGACAAGTTTTTGCCATGTTGCCCAGGCTCATCTCAAACTCCTGGGCTCAAGTGATCTACCTGCTTTGGCCTTGCAAAGTGCTGGGATTATAGGCATTAGCCACTGCTCCCAATCATTTATTTTAAAAGGTGAGGTAGAGGATAACCTTCATTTGTGTTTCCTTTTACATTCATAACAATTCTGGAATTATTCTTAAGGAACTAAGAGTAGTCATCATCCTTGAAGGAGCTGGAAGTAAGAATTGGGCAGATGAAGAAAAAAAATGAAAGAAAGACTAGAAATGCATGATTGTATAACTATTAGTATTTGCTACATTTTCAGCCATATTATTACAAAGCAGAAGTTAAAAAATGCATAGCATTTAATAGGCATGTTATGAGCAGTGGGACTGACTGAGCTGCCTCACACTCTTAAAAATGATAACTACGTGAATATAGTAAAAGGATCAGATAGTCTCATAAAGTCCATAACAACTCAAAAAAACTATTATTTCTTGAATTGGTAATCTATTCATTTTTATTTTTTACATTTAAAGCTAGAGCTACAACTGGTTTAGTTAGAGACCAAACTACTCATCCAGTTTCTGTGAGCCATCCACATTTTACTTTCATGAAAACACACATGGTAAGTAAATGTGGAGATATCAAAAAGGACCCTCGGGGTATGTCATTGAGAACTCTGTGGATGATGTCAGGTTTCTGCATCCTACAGTAACACAGGTCACCGTTTTATTATAATAACCCTGAGGACAGTTGCTCTTTCCAGAAGTGAGGTGAGTCACATTTGCGTTTGTGCTCCATTGACTGCCTTTACCCCTCCTGGGCTGAGCTCATAGTCCCAGATTCCTCAAGCAGTTCCCAGCTTCCTTCAGGCTCACTCCTAACTGGAACACATCTATCCCACTAACAGCTGTTGAGCTTTATCCCATGAAAAATTCTGGTTGTTGTCTTTTCAACTTGAAGTCATATTGAAATATGATAATTGTAAGGCTAAACTCAATACTTGGGATTAGATTATATTGTATTCTTATTCGCTGACAAAAATTATTTTTGTGATCTTTTAATTTAGTTTTGAAGCTTTATAAAGATACTCAATTAAGACCCTCCAATTACATATTTCACAACATATTAGATAGAATAAAAGCAGCTCTCTCACTCTCTCACACACTGTCTCTCTCTCTATATATAATATATGTATATATGTACATGTGTGTTTGTGTACATATGTGTTTAATTATATAATTTTTCAGGTAGGCAAAACATATTATTTTGTTGTAATTAGAATTTCAGAGCTAGAAGATATTTTAAAGATATGTCTCAACTATTCAGTTTACAGAAGTGGAGAAAAACTCACAATGAATAAATACATAGTTACAGATGTAGTTACTGTAAGTATTGCATGTGTGTATAATTATATAATTTTTCAGTTGGGCAGAGCATATTATTTCATTGTGATTAGAATTTTAGAGCTGGAAAATATTTTAAAGATAAGTCTTAACTATTCATTTCATAGGAGTGGAAACTGAAACTTCACAATGAATAAATACAGACTCAAATGTAGTTACTTTAAGTATTGCAGCTATAACCTGTCTCATTCACATTTTAAATAAGAGATTCATTAAGGTATAATTCAAATACCATACAATTCTCTCTTTTAAAGTGTATGGTTCAGTCATTTTTACTATATTCATAAAATTGTGCGACTACCACAGCTATTTAATAGTAAAACATTTGTATCACTCCAAAAAAGAAAATTTGTATCCATTATCAGTCACTTCCCATTCACCTCTCCCTCCAGTTCCCAGAAACCACCAATATACATTCTTGTCTCTATGGATTTGCTTACTCTGGACATTTAACATATACAGAATAATGCAATATGTGGCCTTTTGTCACTGGCATCTTTGAGTTAGTAAAATGTTTTCAAGGTTCATTCATGCTGTAGCATGTATTAGTACTTTATTCCTTTTTGCTGTCAAATAATATCCCATTATGTGGACATACCACTATTTGTTTATCTACTCATCAAGTTATTGAGTTATTTCCTCTTAAGGGCTATTACGAATAATACTACTAAGAATATTTGTGTGCAAGTGTTTGTGTGGCCCTATATTTTCAATTCACCTAGGAGTGAAATTGCTGGATTCTGTGATAACTTTATGTTTAACATTTTGATAAACTCCCAAATTGTTTTCCAAAATGACCGCGCCATTTTACATTACCACCATTAATGCATGAAGGTCCTTATTTCTCTTTACCCTCATAAACACTTATTGCACGGCTTGAAAAAAAATTAACTATCCTTGTGAGTGTTGTGTCTAACTGAAGTTTTGATTTACCTTTCCCTAAAGACTCATGATGTTGAACATCTTTCATGTACTTATATGGCCACTTGTATATCTTTCTTGGAAAAATATCTACTGAAATTCTTTGCAAATTTTTATATTAATCTTTTTATTGTTAAGATGTAAGAGTTCTTTAAATAACCTCAGTATAAGTTGCTAATCAAATATGATTTGCAAAAACTTTCTCCCATTCTGTGGGCTGTGTTTTGACTTTCCTGATGAGTTCCTTTCTTGCATAAAAGTTTTAATTTTGATGAAATGCAATTTATCTATTTTGTTGTTGCTGCTGTGCTTTTGTTGTTATATATATAAAAATCATTTGCCTAATCCAAGGTCATAGAGTCAGATTCCTGTATTTTCCTTTAGAAGTTCATTTACATTTTTAACATTTCTTTCCTCAAAGAAGTTTATTATATGCAATTTGGCAATAGTTTAAACAATCAATAAACAAGCAAAGAAGCTATATTACATGTTTATATAGTAATTGCAACTTCATTCTTTCAATTGTTGTTTATCAGATACCTATAGTGAAGTGAGCATAATGTTAGGAACTGGTTTTTTGATGTAATAATTTATTTAGTTTTAACATCAATTCTTTGTGGCAGGAATTATGTGCAGTCATACATCAAAGATATTCTGGGTTTAGTTCTAAATCACTGCAATAAAGCAAATATCAAAAAAGCTATTATAATAATAAAGTGAGTCACACAAATTTTTCTGTTTCCCACTGCACTATAAAAATTATGTCTACACTACATGTCTACAATATACTATAGTATATTAAGTGTGCAATAGCATTATGTCAACAAATATAAATAACGTTTAAAAATAATTAATTGATAAAAAATGCTAATTATCATCTGAGCATTCAGTGAGTCATAATATTTTTGCTAGTGCAGGATGTTGCCCCACTGTTTATGGCCACTGACTGACCGGAGTAGTGGTTGCTGATGGTTGGTGTGGTTGTGGCGATTTCTTAGCATAAGACAGCAATGAAGTTTGCCACATCAGTTGATACTCTCTTTCCCATATCTTTTCTCTGTAGTATCCAATGCTGCTTGAAAGCATTTTACCCACAGTAGAATTTCTTTCAAAATTGGAGTTTATTCTCTCACCGTACAGCTGCTTTATCAACTAAGTTTGTGAAATATTCTAAATCCTTTGTTGTCATTTAAACAATGTTTGCAGCATCTTCACTAGGAAGTCTCTATCTCAAGAAATCCCCCACCCTCTTATTTTTGCTCATTTGTAAGAAGCTACTCCACATCTATTCAAGTTTTAAGATAACAGAAATCCAGGCATATCTTAAGTTTCCAATTCTAATTCTAGTTATCTTGCTATTTCCACAAAATCTGTAGCTACTTCCTTCAATTAACTATTGAAGCCTTCAAAGTCATTTGTCAGGGTTGAAATCAGCTTCTTTCACAGCCCTGTTGATGTGTGTACTTTGACCTCCTCCCATGAAACACACATATTTTTATTGGTATCTAGAGTGGAGAATCCTTTCTCGAAGGTTTTCAACGTATCTGCCCAAATCCATCAGAGGAGCCACTACTTATGGAAGGTATCCCCTTATGAAATGTATTTCTTAAATATTAAGACTTGAAGCTTTATACTATTGGATTCATGGACTGCAGAAAAGATATCGGGTTAGCAGGCATGCAAGCAACGTTAATCTCCTTGTACATCTCCGTCATAGCTCTTGGATGACCAGATCCACTGCAAATGAGTACTAGTATTTTTAAAGAAATCTTGTTTTATAAGCACCAGATCTCAGCAGTTCACTTAACATATTCAGTAAACCATGCTATAAACACATGTACATTCATCCAGGCTTTGTTGTTCCATTTATAGAGCACAGGCAGAATAGATTTAGCATAATTCTTAAGGTTCCTAGGATGTTCAGAATGGTGAATGAGCATTTAAGAGGAAGTATTGGCTTCCTCTTAAAGTGACTTGCTGCATTAGTCTCTAACAAGAGAGTCAGCGTATCCTTTGAAGCTTCAAAGCCAGCAATTACTTCTTTCCACCTATGAAAGTCCTACTTGGCTTCTTCTTCCA
This sequence comes from Rhinopithecus roxellana, assembly GCF_007565055.1. NCBI lineage: Eukaryota > Metazoa > Chordata > Mammalia > Primates > Cercopithecidae > Rhinopithecus > Rhinopithecus roxellana. Next base: position 4,229,738 of record NC_044550.1, read on the forward strand.
ATAGGAAGATGTTTTGTCTGCATGGAAAATCTCTTGTTTAGTGCAGCCTCCTTCTTTAAATGATCTTAACCTGATCTTATGCATAACTTGCTGCAGCTTCTACATTAGCTCTTGCTGCTTCACCTTGTAGTTTTTGATATGAAGATGGCTTCTCTTTTAATCCTTATGAACCAACCTCTACTGGTTTCCAACTTTTTTTCTGCAGTTTCTTCACCTCTCTCAGCCTTCAGAGAATTGAAGAGAGGTCCGTGTTCTGCTTTAGACTTTGGCTTAAGGAAATATTGTGGCTGGTTTTATTTTCTACCCAGACTACCTAAACTTTCTTCATATCAGGAATGAAGCTTTTTTGCTTTCTTATTATTGATGTTTTCACTTCAGTAGTACTTTTAATTTCTTTCTAGAACAGTTTTGTTGCACAACTCAGGTGTTTGGTGCAAGAGGCCTACCTTTCTGCCTCTCAGCTTTTGAAGTTCCTTTCTCAGTAAGCCTAAACATTTGTAACATTTGATTGAAAGTGAGAGACATGGCCAAGTGTGGTGGCTCACACTTGTAATTCCAGCACTTTGGGAGGCCGAGGCAGGCAGATCACGAGGTAAGGAGTTGGAGACCACCTGATCAACATGGTGGAACCCAGTCTCTACCAAAAATACAAAAATTAGCCGGATGTGGTGGTGTAACACAGCTACTCAGGAGGCTGAGACAGGAGAATCACTTGAACCCAGGAGGCAGAGGTTGCAGTGAGCAGAGATCATGCCACTGCACTCCAGTCTGGGGGACAGAGCGAGACTTCATCTCAAAAATAAGTAAATAAAGAAATAAAAAGTGACAAACATGTCCCTCTTCCTGTCACTTGAAAACGTCCAGGCTATTGTAGGGTTAACTGGCCTAATTTCAATACTCTAGAGATAGATAATAAGGAGATTCAAAGACAGAGAGAGAGATAGGGAATGACTGGAAAATGGAGCAGTCTGAACATACACAATATTTATTAAATTTACTGTCTTATGTGGGCATAGTTCATGGCCGACCAAAGCAATGATAATAAACATCAAAAATAACTAATTACAGTTTAACATAATAATGAAAACATTTATGAAATATTGTGAGAATTACCAAAACGTGACACAGAGACATGAAGTGAACACATGCTGTTGGAAAAATGGCATTGATAGATTTGCTCAAAGAAGGATTACCACAAACCTTCAATTTGTAGAAAATCAATTTCTGCAAATAGCATTAAAGTTTAACACAATAAATCAAGGTATGCCTATATTCATTTGTTTTCCAAAAAGAAATTAAGAATTAGGGAACTTTTCTGAAGTCATTGTATGAAAGAATGAAGATAGAGTTAAGATAAAAACAATTCTAATTCTGGGGACATGCAAATCAAAACCACAATGAGATAGCATCTCATGCTAACTGGAATGGTGATTATTAAAAAGTCAAGAAACAACAGATGCTGGCAAAACTGTGGAGAAATAGGAATGCTTTTACACTGTTGGTGGAAATGTAAATTGGTTCAACCATTGTGGAAGACAGTGTGGCAATCAATTCCTCAAAGACCAGAACCAGAAATACCATTTGACCCAGCAATCCCATTACTGATTATACCCAAAGGAATATAAATCATTCTATTATAAAGAAGCATGCACATGTATGTTCATTGCAGCACTATTCACAGTAGCAAGGAGAATCAACCCAAATGCCCATCAATGGTAGATTAGATAAAGAAAATATGGTACATACACACCATGGAGTACTATGCAGCCATAAAAAGGAAACAAGATCTTGTTCTTTGCATGGACATGGATGGAGCTGAAGCCATTATTCTCAGGAAACTAACTCAGGAACAGAAAATCAAGCACCACATGTTCTCATTCAAAAGTGGGAGCTGAACAATGAGAATACATCAACACAGGGAGGGGAACAAATCACACTGGGGCCTGTTGGGGCTGGTGGGGAGGGAAAGCATCAAGATTAACAGCTAATGCATGAGAGACTCAATATTTAGGTGATGGGTTGATAGGTGCAGCATACCAACATGGCACATGCTTACCTATGTAACAAACCTGCACGTCCCTTCAAATTTATCCTGGAACTTAACATTAGGTTACATTAAATTAAAAATAAAGTAGATTCTAAGCATACTGTAACCACACAAAATATATGGTAGTGGTTGAGAGCTGGAATGTCAGAGGTAGAGAACTGCCTGGGTTTGAAGAATGGCCTCCAAATTCCCAGCAATTCAACTTTGGGCTAGTTAATTAACTGCTTTGCATTTCCATCCATGCAAAGTGCAAATAATAATAATATTTATATAGGACAGTTATGAAAATTAAACATGTTAATGCATTTAAAATACTTAAACTCATGACTGGCATCTTATTAATGCACACAAAATGTTAAAATGGTAGTTATATTTATTCATAAAATGTATTATAAATCTCTACTGTCATGGAACTGACATTCTATTAGTGGGGACAAACGCTGAACTAAAAACCATATAAATTATTATGTAATTACCAATTTTGGTAAGTACTGCATAAAAAAGAAAAAAGTAATATAAATTATAAAAGTGTTTAGGTAGTTCAAGATATTCAAGTATTTCTTTTTCTGTTCTGTGCTATGGGTGTTAAAAGCTTTTTATATTTGTCTTCTTAAATTTTCATACAATAATTCATATATATATATATATATATGGTGTTTCCACAAACACCATATATATATGAAATCCTACTTTAAGCACATTTTAGATGTGTGATCTTGAGCCTCTCTTACATCATTTGTAAAACTCACATAGCAATACAGATTAATAATCCTTTATCTGAAACTCTTGGGAGGCAGATATTTTTCAGAATTCAGAAAAATTGTATCTTTAGAAAGGTAATGTGGTACTTATCTGTGTAATATGTAGCAACCTAAGGAGGCCTGCAAAAGCATTTTGGTTTTTTTTTTACAAAGAAACACATTAATAATAGTCACTCTCAGTGGAATAAGTAGAGATTATAAACAGTCTCACCTCAGTTCAGGTCAACAGTATTTGCCAATAAAAGGGTTTTAACGTCAAACTTATGAAAAAAACAAACAACAGCAACAATGAAAGCAGCCTTTGGTTTTCATCTTGTTTTTGGATTTCAGAATTATAGCTAAGTGTTTATGGATACATAGCACTTACTTTCCTGGCTCGTTATGAGGCCTGAAGAAGGCAACTTATGTCTGGTCAGCACAGATTACGGCATGTGTTTGGTTCTTATTTGTTATTAATATCAGAATTGACCTGGCTATTTCTTTAGAAAGTAAAATAATTATTATTGACTCAACCATTCCAGCACATATTTATATATTTGAACTACTTTCATTTGACACCTTACTTCTCCTCAAATTATTTTTACAGAATGGACCTTTAGAATTTTTATGTGGAAATAATATGAAATGGAGGCTTGTGAGACTGACTATATTATTTGCTTCATATTTACCTTAATGTTATAGATTATGTGTCTTTCTGTGCAATGACTAGTAGAAATTTTACAAAATAGAGATCAATCTCCAGCAAAGTACAAGGCCTCCCTGTATAAACTAAATATGTTACTTTATTCTTAACGTTCTTTCATTTCCTACAATATTTAACCAACTTTTCTTGATTTTTAATAAATTCACTTTTTAAACTTTTCACCTGCTATATTGTATTTTCATATGCTGTCTCAAGCCTCTCTGTATCAAGACATAAAGAATAAATTTGTGCATTATATATATATATATATATATATGCATGTGTGTATGTGTGTGGTGTGTGTGTGTGTGGTTGTGTGTGTATATGTGTGTGTGTGTATATATATATAACATACACACAGTGTCTTTCTTCTTTTTGCTATCTCCTTCATATTTTCAGATCCTAGACTAATCCAATAACCATCATCTGTTTACTATACATTTTTATTTTCAATTTTTACTGCAAATATATATCATGTTTTGTGCATGTAATGTGTGTGTGTGTGGTGTGTGTGTTAAATTGGCTCTTGTGAGTTAGCCTAGAAAAGTAATCATCATTTATACTCTGATTTCTATCAAGAAATAAGCTGCATGTTTCCATTACAGTTCCATACTGACATAAAAACTATTTCTAAATTGGAAACCAAGCTATGTGCCAGCTTATTTATTGCATAGTTTTAAAGAATATTTGTGTTTCACTATTGTCGCTTTATTTCTTTGTAATATACATTGTAAAAATCTTCAAATAATTTTTTTTACTGAATCACCTGTACCTAGAAATGTGGAATGCAAAGGAAAGAAAAAAAAAGAGGAAAACATTTATATTTTTCTCTAGAAAACCATGTTTTCTACAATATTGATTTGTAATTTTTATATTTTTATCTCTTCTTTGACCTCAAAGATTTTCATTTATCGTGTAAAATAATTTTAAAATTAGAAACAAATTATTTTATATGAGTTAAGCACACCTCATTTTTCCCACTTTCACATTAATTCATTACACTCAAATATCACTAAGAATTTGTAATAAAAATAACTGTTCATCCCTGCCATCCTACTTAGCATTGTTATTAGTCCATCCACATACCCTATTGCACTTTACAAGGCAGAATCTCTGAATTGCTTATAGGTGACCAAACACACCCTGGCATTTCAGATTTTTATCTTTTTATACCTGTTTTTCCTCTGTCTGTAGCAAATGTCTTCTTCTCCTTTGCTCATTAGAACACATCCTATGTGACCTCACATCCCAAATCAGAGGTCATTGCTTCCAGAAATTTTCTGTTGCAAGGGAGCATTCCTCTGTGTTACTTCTGGTGTTCTTCTGTATTTCTCTTTCCCAGATACATGTGTTTATATTTGTGTTTATTACATTGTACTGTACTAAATTTCAGTGTTTCCTTTTTATTATTTGTATAAATTTAAGGGCTACAAGTGCAGTTTTATTACATGGATATATTGCATAGTAGTGAAGTCTGGGCTTTCAGTGTAACCATCACCCAAATATTACCCATTAAACAATTTTTCCTCCCCCACCCCCTCCCATCCTTAGTGAGTTTCTTGATAGGAGGCATGTAGCTTTCTCATTGCTCTACCCTTACCCAGTCATAGCATTTCCTATATTTTTATTGATTGTATATAGGCTTAATATAAATTAGGTTGAAATTAAACTATGTATGTTAGTTTTTTTTTTAAATGATCCATTTCATAGAAGGACTTAAATAGTAGGCCAATACCTATTGGTAATGTGAGTGATGAAGAAGGTGGAAGAAGAATATTAGCAGTTTAGATTTACAGCTTGAGTTTGAGTGCCAGTAACTATCCAAGTCAGTAGTAAGATTAGATTGTGGGCCACTGCAGAAAGATTACACAAAAGGAGAAAATCAAAAGGAAGAAAGGTGTCCAAAGTGATAAACTTGCAGCAATAACTATATCTTGAGAAATTCCATCATTTAATGAGTTTATATATGGAAAGTGTTTGTGAAGGATTCCAAAAGGATGGGATGAGAAATGCCGCAGGAAATATGGCAGAAGTTGTAATTCTGTAAAATGAAAGGGAAAGGGAATCTCAAAAAGAAATGAGTGTTTATTGTGTTAAATATATGCATCTGGGAGACATTCTTGATGTTAGTGATAGTAATTTCATTGCAGTAATGTGAAGAAACTTTAGTATTTTGAAAGATTAATGGATTTTAAGAAAAGAGAGATGATCCCTACAAATTTTGAAGAGGAACATACTAGACTGTGCTGGAGAAGGATATGGGGTTGACAGAGGATTTTTCAAATGTAGGAACAAGTTAAAGAATATTACTTTAGATTAATAAATAGTTTAGAAAGAGGTTAACATAAAAGAACAAAATGAAATATTGAAAATAACAAAATGGGAATAATATATTGTTTAATAAGTAGAAGTTGCAGCTTTGCACTGATAATGGTGATACATAATAAAGTCCTAGCATCATAAGTAAGTTTGTAGACTGGAAATGGTTAGTTTGAGATTAGCTGCATCATGGTATCTTACTGTCTGAGACAGTAGCTAGTGGGAAGCCATCAATTTATCAGAATGGTAAAAGTTAAAAGCATCTTCTCGTACAGTGAGAAGAGAAAACATACTACAGATATATAGAAGGATGTTCAGATAGCCCTGCATCTTCAAAAATGAGGCTGGATACATAGAATCTGTGGGCCACAAATCTGCAAAGCTTATGTGATTGTCTCCAGCGGCCCTCAGTAGATTGGATATAGAAACAAGGAGAATATATGGCAATATTAATGCAAGTTTGGAGTTTTCAGAATTAATATTACTTAAACAAAAAAAAGAGAAACAATAGAGTTAACATTTTTCAGATGATAGTCAAAGGGATGGAACACTAAGTTGAATCAAAATTTGATTTAGGAGAGAAAGCAAGGAGGAGTCATTCATTCTGGCTGATGGTGCCATTGACAGTGATGAGCTATCCTAGTAAATGGTGCAAAGGCAAACATCTGGTTGTGGACAGTAAGCCTAGAAAGTAACCTCTCCTTGTAAATACTGTGATGTTGCCAGCAGTCATTTTCATCATAAATTCTGTAGAATAACATGTGGATGCTGCATGAAAGTTTTTTTTTTATATTTAGTTTCTATTGGGACTGTATTAGTCTAACATTAAATTTATTGTTTATCATTAGAGGGTTAGATCCATTTATACAGCAGAAAATCTCACTAAATTGTATATTTTCCAATAAAAACTAAAACCTGAATTTAAAATCTTAGGAGTTGATTATATTGCAGTGCAAATTTGTCTCACTTCATTATTTCATGAAACTTTTCATTCATGTTGGTATCTAGATATCCTAGACAAGATGTTACAGTAGTCAGAACATGCTTTTTACCCTGCCTTATTTTTTTTTTTTTTTGAAAAAGAACAAGATAAATTGTCATCTTATACCCATAACATTAAGTATTTCATAACTTCTTAAAAATCAAAAGCAAATTTTATCTTGCACAATTTTCATCTAATATTTTATTTTCATGAATAATTACTGATATATCTTAACAGAAATTATTGATAATATTATCAATAATTCATATTCCTACTGCAATTTACCACTCACAAATTACTTTTATATATATTATCTTATATAGAGATAATTACATTAAACTCTATAACAAATAGATTTTAAAAGTTTTGTTTATTATTATTATTATTATTATTATTATTATTCTAATAGTTTTGGGAGAACAGGTGGTGTTTGATTGCATGGAAAAGTTCTTTACTGTGGTTTCTGAGATTTTGGTGCACTGATTAACCAAGCAGTGTACACTGTACCTGTGTAATCTTTTATTCCTCACCTTCCTCCCACAGTTCCTCCCAAGTACCCAAAGTCCATCATATCATTCTTTAGGCTTTGTATCCTCACACCTTAGCTCTTGCTTATAAATGAGATCATATGATGTTTGGTTTTCCATTTCTGAGTTACTTCACTTAGAATAATGGTCTCCAACTCCATCCAGGGTGCTGCAAATGTCAATATCTCATTCCCTTTTATGGCTGAGTAGTATTCCATGGTGTGTGTGTGTGTTTGTGTGTGTGTGTGTGTGTGTGTGTCACATTTTCTTTATCCACTCGTTGGTTGATGGTCATAGGCTGGTTTCATATTTTTGCGATTGTGAATTGTGCTGCTATAAACATGCATGTGCACGTGTCTTTTTCATATAGTGACTTCTTTTCCTCTGGGTAGATACCCAGTCATGGACTTGCTGGATCAAATGATAGTTCCACTTTTAGTTCTTTAAGGAATCTCCATACAGTTTTCCATGTTGGATGTACTAGTTTACATTACCACCAGCAGTTTAAAAGTGTTCTCTTTTCACCACATTCACGCTATTATCTGTTTATTTTTTGTTTTTTTCTTATGGCCTTTCTTGCAGGACTAAGTTGGTATCTCCTTGTGGTTTTAATTTACATTTTCCTGATGATTAGTGAGGAACTTTTTTTTTCATAAATTTGTTGACTATTTGTATATCTTCTTCTGAGAACTGTCTGTTCATGTCGTTTTCCCACTTTTTGATGGGATTATTTAGTGTTTCTTGCTCATTTGTTTGCGCTTCTTGTAGATTTTGGATATTAGTCATTTGTCGGATGCATAGTTTGCAAATATTTTCTCCCACTCTGTGGGTTGTCTGTTTACTCTGCTAATTATTTCTTTTGCTGTGCAGAAGCTTTTTAGTTGATTAGGTCCCCCAAATTTATTTTCGTTTCTGCTGCATTTGCTTTTGGATGTTCTTGGTCATGAGCTCTTTGCCTAAGCCAATGTCTAGAAATGTTTTTCTGATGTTATCTTCCAGAATTTTTAAAATTTCAGGTCTTAGATTTAAGTTTTTGATCCCTATTGAGTTGATTTTTGTATGAGTTGAGAAATGAGGATCCAGTTTTATTCTCCTACATGTGGTTTGTCAATTATCTCACAACATTTGGTGACTAGGATGTCCTTTTGTCAATTCATGTTTTTGTTTGCTTTGTTGAAGGTCAGTTGGCTATAAATATTTGGCTTTATTTCTGGGTTCTCCATTCTGTGCCATTGATCTAGGTGCCTATTTTTATACCAATACCGTGATGTTTTGGTAACTATAGCTTGTAGTGTAGTTTGAAGTTAGGTAATGTGATGCCTCTGGGTTTGTTGTTTTTGCTTAGTCTTGCTTTAGCTATGCATGGTATTTTTTGATTCCATATGAATTTTAGAATTTTTTTCTAGTTTTGTGAAGAATAATTATGGTATCTTAATGGAAGTTATATTGAATTTGTAAGTCCCTTTTGTCAATATAGTCATTTTTACAGTAGTAATTCTACCCATCCATGAGCATGAGATGTTTCCATTTGCGTCATCTATGACTACTTTCATCAGTGTTTTCAAATATCTATAATTTTAATGCTCAAGGAAGTTGCAAAAATAATTGTCTGCAAGTTTATATTAGTGATGTAATAGTTAATAAAAATAATTTTTGTTTTTGAAAATTGGAAAATAATGCACACTAATCATGCTTCCATAAAGAACACATTTCCAGATTTGACTTTAAAAGTCCTGGGTATAAATATAAGTAACAGAGAATTTAGAAAGGTTATGAAAATAAAATGAGAGCAAAATATTCTGAAAAGTAATCCCAAAGACAATTGTTACAGTTTGACTATGTTCCCCCAAATAGGGGAACTTAAATGTGTTGGAAACTTAATTCTCAATGCTACAGTGTTGTGAGATGAGGTCTTTAAGATGTGATTAGATCATAAGGCTCATAAGGATTCATATAGGGAAAATATAAAGCAATTACCCCCAGAGGAACTAACACTCTAGTAGAGTAATTAATTGTACTAAAAAGGTGAAGGCACAATATCAGCACATATTTAACATTTTAAAAACTTACCAGGTATGTACTAAGCACTATATATAATAGTGTTCAGAAATTATCATGTTACATGCCATTGTGGAGGTTGCAGTTTAATGTGAGGAGGTGGATGTTAATCAAGAAATTAACAAAAAGTATAAAATCGTAACAGTTACTGATATGGTTTGGCTCTGTGTCTCCACCCAGATCTCACCTTGAATTGTAATAATTCCCACATGTCATGGGAGGGACCCAGTGAGAAGTAACTGAACCATGAGGGCAAGTCTTTCCCATGCTGTTTTCGTGGTAGTGAATAAGTCTCACAAGATCTGATGGTTTTATAAATGAAATGCCCCCTGCACAGGCTCTCTTGCCTGCCACTATGTAAGATGTGACTTTGCTCATCCTTTGCCTTCTGCCATGATTGTGAGGCCTCCCCAGCCATGTGGAACTGTGAGTCCATTAAACCTCTTTTATAAATTACCCAGTCAGTCATGGGTATGTTTTTATTAGCAGTGTGAGAACAGACTAATACAGTTATACATGAAGAAAAGGATTAATACATAGAGCTACTATGTTATACCATGGAAGATTGTGAGGTAGATTTGGTGTTCACACATGCTTCTCTGAAGAAGTAGTGAAAAAGTTGAAATCTGAAGCATGAATATAAATGAGAGTGACGAGCATGTTCCGACACTCTATGGCTGGAATGCGTTTGGTGAATCCAGTGAGGTGGGAGATGGCCAAAATGGCTCATGGAAAGACTGAAATGGAATACACTGCAAAATGAGGCTGAGTGGCAGATAATGAGCAGACCACTGAGGACCTTAGTTCTGTAAAGGGAAAAAATACCAAGGGCTAAGACAAGGATGGGGTGGGAGTAGTGGAATTGTGACCTGATTGTATTTGGGATTTTAAAACGTTACACTGGCCGTCGTGTAGAGGAAAGATTAGAGAGGGCTAATGGTGATAGAAGCAGATGAGTGGGCAAGGACAAGATAATGGTGGCACGGACAGAAAGAATTGGAGGCAGATCAGATATTTAAATATGAGACAAAGTAGAGATGGATTGCTAACGAATGAGTAAAAAGGTTGAGGTGGGAAAGATGTCAAGGACAACATCTAGATATATGACTAGCTTAATTAAATGATAATGATATCATTCATCAAGTTTGGGTCTCCCCCTTCCACACACCCCTAAAAAGGACATTAGGTTAATGTTTGTTGTGATACCATAAATGACATATTTAGTAGGTCCTGTTAGTAAGAAATCTTCATTTCCCTGGCCTGATATGTCTATAGAGAAGAGCTTCAAATCATAATAATAATAACATGTTGGCCTTTATTTTTACTTCTTACTCAGTGTTCTCCAGTGAAGTTGGAAATATTATCTGGTTAATAATTTGGAAGCTAATGATGTACTCATATCTCTCTCCCTCTCTTTCGTTTCTCTCCTCTCTTTCTTTTGAAGGGTTGGGATATTTCTACATATTTCCAGAAAGCTTAAAAGCTTAATTTGCCTCTGCTCTAGTGGGATAGATTTTGAATTATCCTTCTTGCTTATTAAAATATAGACAAGTTTGTCATTTTCAGGTAGAGTATGTTGAAAACTCACTTTGGTCACAGAGATAACCTGTACTCTAATTAGTCTACCAGTAATAAAGCTAACACTTCAATCTTCCATTTGTCTTTCTCCTGTGACTGTCTCTTAATTGGCTTTTAACTTATGAGGGAAAGGGAATGTGATTTAAACCTCCTAAAACTCTTACACGTAGCTCACAAAATGAGTAATCTGCCTCTAGAAGTAATTGAAGCTATGGATATGGATGAGACTGCCTTGAGATCGAATCGAGAGGTAGGTGAATAACCTAAGACTGAACATCTAATCACAACTGAGTGTCAGTTCTGGTAAATGAAGATGAGGGATAAAATATATCAAATAAATTTAAACAACACAAGCATTATATTTGTGATTTTAGAAAATAGTAAGAAGCCAGACTGAAGTTGTATCTGGTGTTTCTGGTCGTGTTAGGTGATTGTGCAGGTTCAAGTGGGAAATAACTTATTGGAATAGATATTTCTTTAACTCCTTCTTAAAGTTGAGTAAATGTTAGAAAAGGGAAGAGAATGAGCAAATCTTGAGAGGAAAAAGATAGCAGGAAATCTCAAAATCACCTTCTTCTTTCCTTTTTTCCTTAAAAACCCATCTCTAAGAACTAACACTTGTTTAGGGGCCTTAACTTGAGGAAAAAATGATTCACTAGAAAAATTCTAGGACATTTATTTCAATGGTTATTTATATAGTACATAGTAATCATCAGAAAATATACTCTGAAAATTAGAAAATATACCTATTTAATTTACTTAAATATTTCAAATTTCACACTGTTATTCTCTGAAAATGTAAAAAGGAAATTTCATCAAAGATTCTTAGTCATTATTACAAAGTATCATGATATTTTCAGCATGAATTAGATCAAATATATAGTCTTGGCCTATAACTTACTATTGAGGATTATAGAGTTGTTTGCATTGAAGGGACTTTAGCACTTCTTTTAAGAAATCCATTGCACAAAAGGTATCACTGGAAAATTTGTTTCCCTTTGGAGAATTCTGCTGTGACTACAAACCCACTCTTGTCAATTCTTTGCTATAGCTTTGCTAGAGAGCATATATAATACTAAACTATAATATAAACTTAATTGGATTGATTCATTTATGCACTTATTGCATTTTTCTGGAAATTATTACCATAAACATTTAAATAGTAAGTTTTAACACCTAATATGGTGCTATGATGCATATAGAAACTGTTTTTAAATGCATAGAATCAAATAATTTGATTATAATTTTATGATTGTCCTATCTAAGCTCCAGCCTAGTACGGAGTCTTTTTATCACTGAAGACCATTTATTAGCATATTTTGAATATAACAAAAGGGAGAGAACATGCTTGTGTTATAAGACAGATCATATTTTCATTGGTTACAAGGTTTGTTTTCGTATTTGATTTGTCTTCTCCTAATTTCAATCCCTAGTCTGTCCTTCACATAGTACATCAATGCAAAAAAATCAATTATCAGTTTCAAGTGATAACTTTTCAAATAGATGAAGCAGTCATAGACATCACTCACACTGAAATTTGTTTTGTTTTGTTTTGCTTTGTTTGAGACAGAGTGTCACTCTGTAGCCCAGGCTGGTGTATAGTGGTGTGATCTCAGCTCACTGCAACATCCACCTTCTGGGTTCAAGTGATTCTCATGCCTCTGCCTCCTGAGTAGCTGGGATTACAGGCATGTGCCATCATGCCGAGCTAATTTTTGTATTTTTAGAAGAGACAGTGTTTTGCCGTGTTGTCCAGGCTGATCTCAAACTCCTAGCCTCAAGTGATTTGCCTGCCTCCAAAAGTTCCAAAAGTTCTGGGATTACAGGCATAAGCCAAGGTGCCTGGCCCTCACACTGAAGTATTTTTAATGTAAATTCTCTATCAGTTACTACACAACTTAAAAGGTAAATGAGAACAGGTCTTTTTGTTTTTCTCAGTTCCATCATTTACTCTTTCATATGGCTGGTTTCCAGATGCTGCAACTTTTATATGATCAGCTCTGAGAGCTTTATCTTTTATTAATTTTATCTATATGTATTAATCATTATTCTTTAAATTACGTATTTATTTGTTGAGTGCTCTGTATGTGCTAAGATCTGTATGAACTGTTTTATATTTATTAATTTAGTAAATACCTGCTGAGTTCATTCTATATATCTGGTATTTGAATTCAGTACAGTGGATGGATATATGTATTATAGGAATTAGACTTTATGCAATTGTGGGAGGAGTTGGGGAAATAAAGATGGAAAAGGGGAAAGTTTGAGAAAAGATCACCAGTCACCCTTCCCAAAGCACTGTCACTCTTGGCATGAGAATGCTGAGAACCCAGGCACATTTGGTTGCTGAAGTGGGACTACAAATGAAAGTTTGTAGAAAATTCAGCTAGAAGCTTATGCCCTTGTAAGTTCTATCGGCTGTTGGCCCACTGCTAAGAGTCTGGTAGTGGGTCCAAGGCTGCTGTTATTCAAACAGGACTAATAGTTGAGAAAAAGAATTAGACACAAAGCAGAAGAGAGTAAGAATAAGCTAGAGTTTGCTGGGTGCTCTGTTTCGGTCACTCTGTCTGATTTGGGTTTAGAGAGTAATGACCACTGCTTCACTTTCCTGTCCCAGATCTTGCACAAGTTCCTTTTCTGTTCAACTCTAATCCAGAACTATATAGAGAAAAGAATACTGGGCAGAGTAGCTAATAGCTTAACTATTAGAGCCAGTAGATCGAATCTGCAAGGGATGCTTGGGATTCAGTGGTGAAAAGACAAAAATTGTTCTTGGCTTCTTGCAGTTATATTCTAGTGGTAGAGTCATAAAATAAATATTTTGTTTAATGTCAAGCAGTGGAAGTGCAGGAAAAATAATGAAGCAGAGAAAGGAATGGAGAATGATAGCTTAGAGCAGCCTGAGTGGAGGATGAGATGAGGATTCCCTTTTTTGAGTAAGGTGGATGAGAAAGACTCATCTAAGGAAATGCAAATGAGCCTTAGAGACTTCAGTGGTGTAATGTGAATCTTTCAGTTACCTAAGGCAGATCAGTACTGGCAGAGGGTAGACAGCAGGTGGGAAAATGCTTGGTGATTTTTTGGAAGAGCCAGGCAGTGTGTCTAAAGTTGAATGAGTGAAATGGAGAGTTCTAGGATCAGATTTAGAGACCTTTCCAGGGATTCATTCAAGGAGAATGTTATAGGCATGAAATGAGTTTGGACAGTGTAGGATAGGAGTCCACTGGAGAGTTTTAAGCAGAGATGAGACAAGTTTGAATTTACATTTTATTTTATTTTTGTGGGAGACCAGAGTTTTACTATTGCTCAAATCAATCTCCCCAAGCATTCAGCAATCAGAATTTTTAAGGACAACTTGGTGAGTAAGGGGAAGCCAGTGAGCCAGTAGTACTAATTAGGTAGGAGATGAAATCATAGGGAACTGAAGCTGTCCTCTTGTGTTGAGTCTGTTCCTGGGTGGGGGCTACAAGATCAGATGAGCCAGTTAATTGTCTAGGTGGTTCCAGCTAATTCATCAAGTGCAAGGTCTGCAAAGTATCTCAAGCACTGATTTAGCAAGCAGTTCAGGGAGGGTCAGAATCTTGTAGTCTCCAGCTGCATTACTCCTAAACTATAATTTCTAATCTTGTGGCTAATTTGTTAGTCCTACAAAAGCAGTCTAGTCCCCAGGCAAGAAAGAGATTTGTTTTGGGAAAGGACTGTTACCATCTTTGTTTTAAACCATAAACTAAGTTCCTCCGAAAGTTAGTCCACCCTACGCCCAGGAATGAACAAAGACAGCTTGGAGGTTAGAAGCAAGATAGAGTCTGTTAGGTTAAATCTCTTTCACTGTCTCAGTCATAATTTTGCAAAGGCAGTTTCAATCCCTCCCTTTGGGTTTTAAAACACATCAATCTTATGGTGCAGGCTATGAAGATGGGACAAATCCTGCCATCTTTGTAGAGAGTAGATTCTGGTGAGCCAATGCTAGAAAAATGGAGTCTAGGTGAAAAATGATGATAGCTCAAACTGGGAATCTAGTTTATGTGGTAGAAAGAAATAGTCATAGCCTGAATCTACCTTGAAGGTAGAGCTATATAATAAGACTAGCTGATAGATCATTGTTTAAAAAACAAATGGAGTTAAGGATCATCCTAATATTTTTTAGCAAATAAGTGAATTTTGGTAGTATTTGCAGAGATGAGTAAGAACAGAACACCAGTGAGTTTAGGAGACAAATTATTCTCTATTAGAAGTTAGAGATTTCATGTTGATAAGGCAGTTACAAAGAAAGGAATTGAGGTGAAGCGAGGAGAGATGGATCTTGAGGTGTACATTTTGTAGTTATTCAAGTCCATAATGTGTTTAGGGACACAATATTAGAAAATCAGTGGGGAAGATCATGTAGTTTAAAAAGTGAAGAGATGTGATATTCTTGTGGCAAAGATTGTGTAGAGTTTAATAAGAGAAGTGTTGTTACATTCTTATAGCATATGCTTACCTGGAGGGAGTAACACTTCTTATGCCTAACCTGATTTATATCCTGTTTTCCTTCACAAAATATTTGAGCTAATATTCAATAATACTTTTGGCACTCCAGAATAAAATGCAAACATAGGGTAGTTGGGTGCAAGAGAGAACCAGGGTAGTTAAATTTTGAAGCCAAAAGTAAGTTAGCACAGGTGTATTAAAAAGAAATGATGATAAAGATGAGCTGCAGATTTTTTCACAGTGTCCAAAACAAGAGGAGCAACTCATTTAGTCAAATTTTGTTACAAGATTTATAATGTTCATAAACTTAAAAGTAAAAAAGAGAAGTGGAAAAGGAAGAATTGCTCTGGAAATATTTGGGAAGGCTCTGAACTTCTATGCACTTGAAGTAGTGTTAAATCAATTTCATTTGAATTGCCCAAGATATTACATAGTATGACAGGTGATATTTGGAATTCTTGTGACGTTATGTTACTGAAACGAAATTCAATAAAAACAGTCCTACAGGGACGCAAGCAGTTTTATACAAGTTCGTAATTCTCTAGTAGTCTGTCTTGATCCAAGATAAACTTCATTTATTTCAGGTAATCTTCCACAAAATTCTGTCAACTAGGAGTTTGATAATTATTGCAGAGGAAAGAGTTATTCTTGCTTCAAAGGAACTGTACTTCTTTCTCTTCCTGTTCATATGTAGGAAACATATGATACCATGTATTATATTTTTCTATATTCCTTAGGATGTTAAATTTAGAACTGGAAAATACTCCAAATTCCCTGTGATCCTAGTTGATATGACAGGATGACCAACTCCTTTGGATAAAATAAACTGGATTTTTAAATTTAGTTCCAAACTTTTGGGAATGAGAAATATTTTGGTAGTTAAGAAATGCTCATGATGCTGACTATAGTGATAAACTGGAAGTAGTATTTTATGAACAATGACACATAAGCAACCAATATGTAGTACTTAGGAGTAATTATAAAACATCTTTAAAAGAACTAAAATTTAAAAACCCTCAGTGTAATGAATATGAGAAATAAAAATCTCAACATCAATGAGGGAGTCAATTTAACAATATTTTCTCACTATTTCTACAGGGTGATAATAGGCTTTTGAACTGAAAAACAATACAAGGACAAACTTCTATTTTCTTCTGATATTTCAATAAAAATTGTCTATTTACAGCAGCAGCCCTAACAACAAAAAATATTACTTTTTATACTCCTCTGATTAAGCAAAAATTCAAAAGTTGCTTGTACACAGAGGAGCTAATAATCATTATTAAGTATACTAGGATAAAATAATTTAATGAATGAGAAAAACATAATTCCCATGACTATCTAAATTATATTTCAAACATTAAAATTAAGTCTTATATTGTTATTAAACATTTTTAAGGCAGTTAAATTTTTAATTGTGTTGAATTCAGCAGAATCTTTGACGTTATTATAATAATTATAAGATGAATTTTCTTGACTACCAAGCCAAAACAATTATATCAAATAGTTTAAATACAGTTTTCTGTAGAAAAAGAAGTAAGGAAGATGATTTTTTTTTCCACATGAGTATCGTTATTAAGTAGATGACAGCAAATACAACCAAGAAAATCCATCTTTGAAGTGTGCTAAAGGGTGGCTGGTTTAGATATGGCAATTAATCACTGCATTATTTATAGTACTTTAGGAACAGCTCATACTACATTAATCAGGGATAACTTCTGCTTAATTAACAAGACTGCCAAAAAATGTCAAACACAAGCACAAAAACACAATGGAATAAAAACAAGAAAACAAGTGTTAGCTAGCAACTGATCACCACAAAATGAAATTTTAACTTGCATCAAAATATTTTACTTGCTTGAACTTTTATACTTTAGCTGGATATTTCATGAAACAATGATTTCTTCCCAGGGTTGAAAAGGGTGTCGTTTAAGACACATAGTAGCAAAATAAGGTAATATATGTTATATGGTGTTTCACTTTTGACCACCTCTTCTCTACCATGTTTGTGTAGCTTATTCTGTCTAGGCAACTGCCTACTTTCCAACATGGATTGGGCAGGCATTGCTGAAGTACCAAAATAGACTGTAGTTAGACTGCCTAGTTTAAATTCTGGCACCATTATGCCCCAGCTGTGTGATTTAAGATAAAGTAATCAACTTCTCTGTACCTTCATTTAATAATTTACAAAAAAGATGAAAAATGCCAACTAACTTACAAGGTGGTTATGCAAATTAATATATTTAAAGCACTGAACAATCTGTAACTATTCAATATATATTAGGTGTTGTTATTATTTGTATTGTTTTTTTTTTTTAATCAGGAAAGTTATCCTCTATCTTCTCTAGCTTTCTATAGCTTTCTCTAGCTTTCTCTCTTCCTTAACCTCTGACAGGTAACCTAA
Organism: Rhinopithecus roxellana; assembly: GCF_007565055.1. Lineage (NCBI taxonomy): Eukaryota > Metazoa > Chordata > Mammalia > Primates > Cercopithecidae > Rhinopithecus > Rhinopithecus roxellana. The sequence goes on from NC_044550.1 coordinate 4,247,566, forward strand.
TCCCACCTACTTTCTTTCTCTTTAGCATCTCACTTGAACACCTGAGCAACTGCTGTATGCATAGTACAATGCAATGAATACTTTATGATTCAAACACACAATTCAGGTGTTCTATGTAACTTGTACTTCATACATCTCTGGCATGTAGTTTTCTCATCAGTTTCATACCTCCAAAGTTACGTCGCATTTAATTAAACTATAACTAAAAAGAAGACCTTGGGTCATTCTCTGGCCGCCAATACTGAAATACCTAGAATAACACAAATTCCTGGGACTTATTTGTGCACACAGTGTATGATAACATGATATGCAAAGAACTTTTATGTGATGAGCTGAAGCAGGACAATGGTATTCAGGGTAGATAAGGTGTATGCTTTGCTTAAGGATGTGGTAAAATAATGTGACATAGCTGGGAATAACCAATAATTGTAGATGTCTACCCAATCTAGTGTGTCCATTTTAAATCACAGTAGCAATCAGTATTAATGCTAAAACAAGGAATTACAAACATAGTGAAACTTTCAGATACACAGAAACGATAGCTTCAAGTAAATCCAGAAGATACTGCTTAAGTGAGGTTCTATAGACACTCAAGTATATGAAGAGCAACAATATGAAATGCTTCCTCCTTGGAAATGCGATCACAAAGAACAAGAGCAAATATCTTTCCTTTGATTTGTTGAAACACTGTTTATTATACATTATGTGAAATTATCACATACATTTTTTTCACCTTTTCTTTCCACTGATATAAGCGTTTGTTTATGGACCTGAAGGGACCTCCTCTCTATTTCATCACTGTATAAACCCTAGACATGCAAAAAGCATAAGGTCACCTCCTAAAAGAAACCTTCCTAGATTATCTGACATGACAATCATATTTAGTAAGTGAGCCATCCAAGGGCTCATACATTTTAAAATGGAGGAGGGTGAGTATAACCATGTGTGTTAGTGTCAGGACACAAGATTTTGTCCAATGGTGTCAAAATCACTGGGTTTATGTCATTTCCCTTCAATCTCACCTACTAGGAACCCAGATCACGTTGAATTATTAAATAGTGGACTTGAATTCAGTCTTTTATGTGTTCGTTCTATTTTTGGCTTAATGTCTTAGTAACTTCTTGTACTCTGCTCTGGCTCAAAATATCAGAAGGATGCTCGAAATAATACATACTTTTCATCCTTGTATTAGTCAATCTTATATTCTTTCATATTGGGTTTGGTTTTAGTGGCTTCCAATTACGGGACCCTATCAGTATGTAGACCATTTTCTTGATCTATTATGTTCCCTAAAACATATTACAAATATATTTTGATGAATGAATGAATGAATGAATGAATGAATGAATGAATGAATGAAGGGGTTGGGAGAAACAGCCCCATGAAAACGAAAAAGATAGCATACAAACAGGTTTGTTGATTTATGGATTAAATTACAACCCACATTATTGATAAAAAAAACTGTTTTCTTGTTGTTAAATGCTCTATTTTCCGTCCATCTCAGATGATATATAGAAAAATATACTACATAAAGTTAATGCAATGAATGGTCCCCAACCCTTCTATTTTGCCTTATTATAATTGTTGATGGAAAATTCAATTTTTAAGAAAATGTAAATAAAGAGATCATAATAAGGAGATGACTTTTTGAAAAGGTAGCAAATAGAATATTTTATCAAAACAGCAACAAAGAAAAGTTAACAAATAGAGCAAATAGACCAAGTTATCTTGGTTTCACTTGATTGTTAAGTTTAACTAAACGAATATGATAAGCCCAATACAGTAAAAAGTTTTATAGTAAATGAGTTTTATACATTTTCTTATCTTAATCAATGCAACGTTCTTGTGTTTTCTACTATAATTGAAAAATAGAAAATATTTTAAAGACTTACCAAAAATCAAGCTATTGCTAGGGAAACAATCTACTCTGTGCTTCTTTGGAGATTAGAATTATTTTGTTTTCAATATTTGATCAATGTTAATAAAAATAATAGTTTTGAACCGGGTGCGGTGGCTCATGCCTGTAATCCCAGCACTTTGGGAGGCGGAGACAGGCAGATCACGAGGTCAGGAGATTGAGACCATCCTGGCTAACACAGTGAAACCCTGTCTCTACTAAAAATACAAAAAAATTAGCCAGGCGTGGTGGCTGGCACCTGTAGTCCCAGCTACTTGGGAGACTGAGGTAGGAGAATGGCATGAACCTAGGAGGTGGTGCTTGCAGTGAACGAAGATCGCACCACTACACTCCAGCCTGGGCAACAGAGCGAGACTCCATCTCAAAAAAAAAAAAAAAAAAAGTTTTGAAAAACATTTTGTTTGGCATTTTTCAAGTTTCTAAATAATTTACTGGAGGCATTGTAAGAAATTCATCTTTAATTCTTATTCTCTTGTTTTCTTATTTCTCTCTTAACTTCTGATATTTTCTTTGGTAATCCTGTCACAGTTTCTAAATTTTCAGTAAGGAAAACAAAAGAGAATAGAAATATAACAGGTTTATTTTTTCTCTGTGGATAACTGGTATATTCCCACATACTCTCTTCCCATGATATTAAGAAAAGGTAATATTTATCATAATTTTATTTTTATTGGACATTTTGCTTTGGATATTAAGTTATAACTATTGTTATTTGCTAATAAGAACATGTAAGTAAACTAATTTACACTTTATTTACAGTATTTTATAAATTAAGCACATAGATGTCAGAGACATTTTGTGAAGCTAAGACCTACGTTTCCTATCTTTTAATGTTTATTTTACTATGCCACTTCCATGATAGTTAAACTAGTATTTTTTTATTTTTATGTATGCACAGTAGGTGTATACATTTTTTGAAAACATTGTGAATTTATTTATATACGTGTTCCACAAACTTTTTTTTTTATTATTATTATGCTTTAAGTTCTGGGATATATGTGCTGAACGTGCAGGTTTGTTGGTGAACAGCTTAGGTTGCTTCCAAATCTTGGCTATTGTGAATAGTGTTACAATAAACATGAGAGTACAGACATCTCTTTGATGTACTAATTTCCTTTCTTTTGGAAAGGAATCCAGCAGTGAGGTTGCTAGATCATATAGTAATCTATTTTCAATTTTATGAGGAACCTCTATATTGTTCTCTATAGTGGCTGTACTAATGTAATGTATTCTCCACCAGAAGTGCACAAGTGTTCTCTGTTCTCCACACCCTCGCCAGCATTCATTATTGCCTGTCTTTTGGATATAAACCATTTTAATTGGAGGGAGATTGTAGATCATTGTAGTGTTGATTTGCATTTTCCTGATGATAAATGATATGTAGCACCTGTTCATGTACCTGTTTGTTGTTAGTGTATCTTCTTTTGAGAAATGTCTACTCAGAACTTTTGCCTAGTGTTTTTTTAATCAGATTATTAGATTTTTTCCTATAAAGGTGTCTGAACTCCTTATATCTGGTTATTAATCCCTTGTCTGATTTATGGTTTGCAAATATTTTCTCCCATTGTGTGAGTTGTGTCTTCACTTTTTTGATTGTATCCTTTTCTGTGCGGATGCTTTTTAACTTCATATGATAAAATTGGTTCACTCTTGCTTTGGTTGTCTGTGCTTGTGGGGTATTCCTCAAGAAATTTTTGCATAGACCAATGTCGTAGAAAGCTTCCCCCATGATTTCTTGTGGTGATTTCAGAAATCGAGGTCTTAGATTTTTTATCCTGCAATCAATTTTGATTTTATTTTTGTATATGGAGAGAGATAGGGGTAGTTTCATTTTTCTGCATATGGATATCTGGTTTTCCCACCAGCACCATTTATTGAAGAGACTTTCTTTTCCCCGAAGAATATTTTTGGCATCTTTGTGGAAAATGAGTTCACTGTAGATGTATGGATTTGCTTTGGTTCTTGGTTCCCTATTCTGTTCTATTGGTCTATGTGTCTGTTTTTATGCCAGTACCATGCTGTTCTAGTTACAATAACTCTGTAGTAGTATTTAAAGACAGGTGATGTGATTTTTAAAGTTTTTCTCTTTTTGCTTAGGATAGCTTTGGCTATCCTGTGTCTTGTGATTCTGTATACATTTCAGGATTATTTTTTCTATTTCTCTCATGAATGTCATTGGTATATTGATAGGGATTGCATTGAATATATAGATTAGTTTGTGTAGTATGGACTGTTAAACGATATTGATACTTCTAATCCATGAACATTGAATATCTCCATTTTTTTGTGTCTTCTTCAATTTTTAGCATGAATGTTTTATAGTTTTCCTTTTACAGATCTTTCACTTATTTGGTTAAGTTTATTCTCAGTTATTTTATTTTATTTGTAGCTATTGTAAATAGGATTACTTTCTTGATTCCTTTTTCAGATTGTTTGCTCTTGGCATATACATATGCTGCTGAATTTTGTATGTTGACTTTTTTGTCTTGCAACTTTACTGAATTTGTTTATCAGTTCTAATAGTTTTCTTGTGGACTCATTAGGTTTTTCCAAATATGAGATCATATAAGCTGAAAACAAGGATAATTTAAACTCTTTCTTAGAATTTGGATGCCCCATTGTGTTTTTCTCTTGTCTGATTGCTCTAGCTAGCACTTCCAGTACAATGTTGAATACTAGTGGTGAAAGTGGGCATCTTTGTCATATTCCAGACCTTAAATGAAGGCCTTTAGATTTTTCCCATTCAATATGATACTAGCTGTGGGTCTGTCATATATGGCTTGTATTGTATTACAGTATATTTTATCTATCCCCGTTTTTTGATTTTTTTTTTTTCATGAAGGGATATTGAATTTTATCAAACACTTTTTAGGCATCTATTGAAATGATCATATTGATTTTGCCCTTCATTCTTTTTATATGATGTATCACATCGACTTTCATATATTGAATCATCCTTGCATCTCTGGGATAAACCCATTTGGTCATGATAAATGATTTTTTAATATATTTTTGAATTTACTAGTATTTTTTAGAGGATTTTTGCATCAGTGTTCAATAGGGATATTGACCTGTAGCTTTATTTATTTATTGTTTGATATGTCTTTTTTTTTTTTTTTTTTTGGTTTTCCTATCAGAGTAATATCCTTCAAACATGAATAAGAAAGACTTTCCAGAAAAAAGACTTTCCGTCTCTATGATATCTTGAATTTCATTTAGCTTCCTCAAAACAGCTAGTTTGAATTATCTGTCTCCCCCGGATTGGTTTCTGATGCCTTATTTAGTTCATTTGGTGAGGTCATGTTTTACTCTTGATACTCGTGGATGTTCACTGATTTCTGGGTATTTATTGTATTGTTCACAGTTTATGCTTGTTTGTACCCACTCTTCTTGAAAAGGCTTTCCAAATATTCAAATAGAATTGCGTGTTATAATCTAAGTCTTTGGTCACTGCAATTGGGTCTGTATTGGGGGAACCCCAAACCCAGTAATGCTGTGACTCTTGCACACTTCTAGAGATACCACTTTGGTGGTCTTGGATGAAATACAGGTGAACTGCCTGGTTTACCAGGCAGAGACTCTTGTTCTTTTCCCTTACTTTACCCCCAACAAGCAGAGTCTCTCTTTTCATGCCGATCTGCCTGGAGCTGGGGGAGGAGTGACACAGCATCTTTGTGGCCACCACCACTAGGACTGCTCTGGGTCATACCTAAAGCCAGCACAGTATTGGATCTCTCCTAAGATCCACGGCGACCACTGCCTGGCCACTACTGATGGCTATTTAAGGCCCAAGGGTTGTTTAGTTAGCAGGTGGTGAATCCATCCAGGCTGGTGTCCTTCCTTTCAGGGTAGGGAGTTCCATCTGGCCCAGGGTGGGTCCAAAAATGCTGCTTGGGGGCCAAGGTCTGAGTCACAAACCTTAGGAATCTACTTGGTGCTCTATTCTCCTGCTTCTGAACTGATAGCGAGTCTGAAAGACAATGGCTTTCCCACTCTTTCCTCTCCTTTCTTCAAGCAGGAGGAGTCTCTCCTCATGGCCGCCACTAATCCACGCCTGTGAGGTACTACTTGACTATTGCTGGTAGGCCCGGTACTACTACTCAAGGCCCAGTGCTCTTCAGTCAGCTTGTAGCAAACACTGCCAGGCCTGAGTCTCTCTCTTCACTGAAGTGGGCTCCCCTGTGGCACAGTGCAAGTCCAGAAATGCCCTTCAGTATCTAAGACTTGGGAATCAGGAACCTCATGAGCCTGCTTGGTGCTCTACACGTTCTACACAACTGTGGCTGAGCTGTTACTCAAGCTTCAAGATAAAGTCCCCTTTACTCTTCCCTCTTCTTTCCTCAAACAGAAGGAGTCCCTCCCCATAGCCATTGCAGCTGGGAATGTGCTGGGTCACACCTGGAGCCAGCAGGGTACTAAGTCTTCCCAAGGCCTGCAATGAGTATTGCTTTCATCTGCTGATGTTTACTCAAGGCCCAAGGGCTCTTTATTCAGTTGGTGATGAATCCTTCCAAAAATGGGTCCTTCCCTTAAGAGTAGCAGCTTTCTTTTTTGTTCAGGGTGTGTCTAGAAGTATCATCCAGGTGCTGGGGCCTGGGATGGGGGCCTCTGGACTCTGCCTGGTGCCCTATTCAAATGTGGCTGAGCTGGTATCCAAGTTGCAAGACAAAATCCTGTTTACTCTCCCCTATTCCCTCTTCAAGTAGAAGGAAGGAGACTCCCAGCGCTGCAAGCTGCACCGCATGGGGTTGGGGCAGGATGACACAAGGACTCCCTCAGTCACCCCAGGCAGTGCCTTACTGTGTCATGTACACCTCAAGTCCACTGGCTCTGGACCCAGCACAGCACTAGGATGTGCTCAGGAATTGCAGTCCTTGTGGCCTAGATGGCCTTTCAAGTTTATGTAGGTTGCCAGAATGCTTTAGCCTGCGGTGGCGGGGCTTACCGGAACTTAGGTTCCAACTTCTGGGATGGATGATTCCCCTCTAGCTCGGTCTCATCTAAGTGCTTCCTCTGTGGCTGCCAGCTGAATTTTTCCCCATGTTGCTTTCTGCTGGAACAGACACACTGAGTTCCAACGCAAAGTCCCACAATCACTGCAAGCACAATCACTGCAAGCACACAGATTCTCTCCCCACCTGCTGCTGGGGAGTTGGGGAGGGGTTGCGTTAGCAATTCAAGACTGTCTTTCTACCCTCTTCGGTGCCTTCGTCCTCAATATAATGTTAAAACCAGGTACTGTGATTGATCACCTGTTTTTTGTATCTTATAGAGGTGCTTTCTTATGTAGGTAGGTGTTCCTGTGGGGGGGATGAATACTGGAGGGTTCTATTCAGATACCTTGCTCTATCTTCCTTTCTTAAAATCCTATTTTAATTTATCAAATCAGTAATTAGGTTGTCACTTTCCTTAAAAGATAACATACACATATTTGATGAAAATTAAAAGAGAGCAAGCAAGAACAAAAATAAGAATAAATAAAAACGAGGAACATAGAATTAGGCCAATAATGCATATCATATACTTTACACAGTTGGATCATGGATTTAACTTTCAATTTTCTATAAACCCATTTCAGAATTGTTACACAATTCGTGCTGTCCATAAATTTGAAACAAGTTATTCTTTGAGATAATATATTGTTCTCAGTTTTCTTCAGTAGTGATATCAGAGTAGAAATTTTCCAAGTAGAGTGGCTATTCCAGACACTGTGTGACATAATATAATTATTCTCAGCAGCATCCTTTCAGGAGATTCTACAGTAGTTTTCATGAACTGTTTTTTTACCTATAGTCCCTGATGGCAGCACAGCAAAAGATGGTCCAGCCAAAGCAATTTTGTAAGTTTGTAGAGTGTAACAGAGGCACTTCCTGACTGACTGGATCAAGGAGTATGTGTATATTTAGGATTTGAAGTAGCTTTTTTATTTTTCAAACAATGTTCTGTTAAATGGCATTAAACATAACCTAACAATGCATTTGAGATTCTGCTGTTTGCCTTGCACCTATGGTAAATTCTAATGTCAGTTAAAGTCAGACCACAGGACTTAAAAGATAATCCAAATGAGATTGATAGGTGTCATAGATTTAGGTCAAAGACGGAGAGCCTAGAAAGGACAACAGCTTAATTTGAAGATATACTGACCTCCTTTGGAGGACAGTTAAATAGAATACAGGTAGGGTAATTTTATATCATTTAATTTTCACATATATCAATTTTGATGGTTTAAGTAAATTTTAATATATTTGAAAAATGAATAGCAAATTAAGTAAAGTATTTTCTAATAATATAAATTTTTCCAGAAGGGAAACTAATATGATGTATAGATAGATATAATTCAATAGGTCTCTCTGAAGTCTCAACTGTATTTCCTACTGGATATGTGAGAAAATGCTCATGTGAAAATTTAGCAACCTTTAATCCCTATAATGCTGTAGAAAACTTGAGTATTTAAAAGTAGAAAATTACTTGCTGTCATTGATCACATCGGAATGGAATTCAACAGCTCAAATGTTAGCATTCTTACTTTTACACTCTAAAGGCTAAATAGTGTAGGAAAATTCATATTTATATCTAAGATTATTATGTGTTTATGATAGCAGTACATCTTCTATGTTTTATTTACATAGGATTATGTACCTCTTCATTTTTAGTATTTATTGAGCCCTATGTAAGTTGGCATCCCATCTGCAGTTTTCCTAGAGGTTTCTTTCTGTTCCTGGGCCACCAAGCTGGATTTGTGTTTTTATTAGTGGCAGGGTTAATAAGATCCTTGGGACATTTTACAAGTTTCCCTATAGGGTATATAAATTATTTCAAACTGAGTGTACTTTTGTGATTGAAGGAGTTTATAACAGAAAATAGTAAAATGTAACTGTTCAAAACATAAAGGGTCAAACTTAACTGGAAGCAGTATCCATGGAGATGATTGGGGAGATGTGAAGAAGATAGATGTGCCTTTTACAGTGGAAGAATGTGCTACAAGTGTCATGGGTATTCATCTGTCTAGAATAGAGTAGATAATAGTTCCCTTCTTCATTTATGTCATACCCTACTTGAGTCTGTCTGGAACTAGACCCTGTCTGGAATACAAGAAACCAGAGTGAGACTATGTGAATCACAACGTATGATGACTTATTGAAGGTGCTAGCATGTTGAGCCTAGAGAAGAAAAGCTTTTCACTATTTTTCTACAAGAACTTTCAGAGCTTTCATATAAAATGTACTTTAGGTTTTCCATGCCATTGCAGAGAAGAGTGCGAGGGTTCATGGATGACACTGTAGTGAGAAAGACGAACTCATTGTGGGGAAGAACTCTCTATGATTGATTTTGGAATTGTCTGCCTCAAGAGGTGGTTTGTTCTCCATCACTGGAAGCATCTAGACATAGGATGTATTTGTCAGGACTTGCATAGAGAGATTTTATCAGAGTAGCTTGACAGACTAGGTTCTTTTAATCCTTGCATTTCCTTTGGACCTTATGATAGATTTTGTTGTTGTATCTGAGATTGTTTGGTATAGTTTTAAGAAACTGGAATTGGTATGCCATATGAGAAGATAATAGCAGGCATACGAGACTTCACAAGGAAGTTTTGCTGACTAATGAGAATTTGGGATTATATGTCATGTTGTCATAGTGAAAGGAATACTAACAATGGTAGATCCTGCTTGCTATGAAAGTGTACCACAAAATTATTCTATTAAATTCACAGTTGCTTTTAAATTAATAATTCTTAGAGGATAAATAATGGCAATGTGTACAGGTAACCATCGTTATATAATACACTTTTTGTGTGTGGGCAACAAACATTTAACTAAGTAAATATGAAAACACTAACTGTTGACCTTACCGACAATTCAGGGATTCTTGTATCAATTAATTACAAATTTCTCAAAATACTAAAGATGTGGCAATAAATAAAGTCTTGAAATTTTCCTATTTTCAATATTTAATTATAATTAACTTGGTGTTATAGGGCTAAAGATTTCAGTACATATTTCTGGGCATCTGATTTTATTTTATTTATGAAATACTACTACTATTTAAACTTTCTCAGCTTTTTTTGTTTGTTTGTTTACATTTTTGACTTTATTTAACTGACATAAGTATCATTTTCTATTTCTGACTATGAAGTGTACAGATAGTCTTGAACAAGTGCTATCCACTAGAAGATTATTCAGAATAATACATTGCCTAATAATGGTTATGGAATCTCTCTTAGGTTGCTTGTGTATATGAATATATATATGCAGCTATAAAAGTGTGTTAAATATGTATTAGACATATTAGACTTATTTCTACATATATTTAATATTGAAGACAAAGGAAAACAATCTCCTAAATGCCTGATACTTTGATAATTTATTAAAGGAATAATTTATTTATGATATAAGAATAATGTCTGTTGGGCCAATAAGTGGCATATTTATTTAAAATTATGTGTATAATCTTTATCATATGAAATAATATGTAATGAATGTTTTATGTACTAAATATAGTAGTATAAAACATATTAACAAGTTTGATTTAGCTGTAGATTTGGCTATAACAACTTTAAAACAATTCAACCAAATGTATAAATTCTTTAAAAGTGAGTAACTTTTGAAGGACAGATTCTAGTTAATTTATAAACTATGTGTCTATAATTGACTAAGATGTTTGTATTTAAATGATATGGGTCTTATACCAATTAAAGAGAAATTTTACTTTAAATTGTAAGATTCTTTAAATTCTAAATAAATAAAAATTCGGTGCACTGACCTTTTACAAATTGGACTAGTACTAGCATTTTACCTTCAAGTGATCTGAAAAAAAAAAAAAAAGATTCATTTGTATTTTTCTAGGAATACTTATTTTTATTTTTTGTTGTGAGACAGAGTCTCACCCTGTAGCCCAGGCTGTAGTGCAGTGGTGCAATTTTGGCTCATTGCAACCTCCCCTTCCCAGGTTCAAGTGATTCTCATGCCTTGGCCTCCCAAGAAGGTGCGATTACAGGTGTGCCTCAAATCGCCCAGCTAATTTTTGTAGATAGAGTTTCACCATATTCTCCAGGCTCTTCTCAAACCCCTGGCCTCAAGTGATCTGCCCGTCTTGGCCTCCTAAAGCGCTGGGATTACAAGCATGAGCTACTGGGCCCAGCTGACTGCTTAAAGTACTATTATTAAATGTTTGAGTGGTTCTGGAATCGACATGTTTAACATGCTGATATTTGATTATCATATGTCCTTTTCTGCTTAACCTCAAAGATTTCACTAACAAAATCAATATATAGAAGGTATTACTCAGACATGAAAACATATTTAATACTTCCTTCTTTCTATATTACATGTACATGGCAACTTGTGGATATTGAGACTCCAATACATTGGACTGCTTGGGCTCAAGGTAAACCACCACTTTAAGAATTAATACCTGAAGAAAACAAAATTGCCTAGATGTTGCTTATTAAAATTATTTATACCTCAATATTAGTTTCAGGGTCCTAAATTCTTTCTTTGAACTCTTTTTACTAGTATTTTTTCTTGAGTCAAGATTACATGCTTTTTTTAAAGTTAATTTTTCTGATTTTATTCATTGGACTTTTACTGGGCTTAGTGTGCCACAATAAATAATTTCCAAGAGTATTTAAGGCTGTTAAGTATTTCCTAAGACCACTTATGACTTTCCATCATTGACATTGTAGTTATTTTATATGTACATATGCCGGAAATAACAAAAATGTTTGTCAATAAATTTCATGAACATCTCACCATTTCTTTTCCTTTTAAAATCAGGATACAATTTATACAACTGCAGGTTTGTGTGTCTAAACACTAAGCCAACTATGTCACACAAAACTTACACTTATTTTTAAAAAAAAAGAAAGCAGAGGGACAGTATGATGTATTTGTCATTAAAAGAAAAATAGGCTGCCAGGAATCTTGAAGCATATACTCAGATACAATGATTGATTATCATCTTACTGCATACATTTTTTGTGCTCCCATAGTCTCTGGCCTTTATTTTAATATCTAACACTCATTTTCTTGTTGTTTTCTTTCTTTTTATTTCGTAGTGTATATGTGATGAGGCATCTAAAGTCAATATTGGCATTATATTATAAGAATTCTATTAATTTTTATAAAATAGTATTTATATGGCAGTTTACCTTCTGTGTGTGTGTGTGTGTGTGTGTGTGTGTGTGTGTGTGTATGTGTGTTTCTATACTAGTATTGTAGCCACAGGCACATGTTCATTGGCTACCATGGCATCTACTTAACTAGCATCTTCTTTTAACTGAAGAATCCCAGTTATTCTAGGAGAAAGTTGTATTTTTGAATTCTCTTATTTGATCTGATCTAACCCTCAAGAAGAAAATCTACAGATACATGAATGCTTATTCTTTTACCAATGTCCCCGTGCATCTATTCGTGTAATATCCCATGAAACAATATCAACATTTAGTTTTCTAGATTATTGCCAGTACTTTGAGATAGTCACAATATCTACTGCCTCGTCTCCAACAATGGTGCCTTGCATACCATGAATATAACATAAAAAGGGGGTATTTGCCTTTTCTTTTTAAATATCATTACAAAAGTCTCTGCTGCAGCATAATAAATGACAAATGCCAGAATATATCCAAAAAAATTAGCACATGTGGACAGCAGGTTTACTTAGATGTTTATTTTTGCCCTTATACATTTTTGGAGGATTGAAACATTTTTGGTATCACTTTTGGTATTTAAACAAACATAAATATTTTCTCAAAAAGTGAAGACTTTTTTTTCAGACAAATCTATGAGAAATTATTGACTTAACAAATCACAAGTTTTGTCACGTATGCCATATTTGTTTGTTTGTTTGTTTGTTTGTGAAAGGATTTTGTTTATTAGGCAACTGTAGCAGACATCATGTATCCAGACTTTAGCCTGTCATGATCACTCATCATCTAGTAAAAGTAGTTAATATTTATGTAAGGCTTATTACGTGCCAGAAACTCTTCAAGTTATTTCACATCTCTTAACTCATTTGATCTTGTTAACAGTTCTACAAAGTAGATGATTTAATTTTTGCTGTTGTATTGATGAGTAAAATGAGCCCAGCAAGTAGCAGATGGGTAATTTGAGTCCCAGACTCTCTTGCCCTAGAATTACTTTTATAATCACAATGTCATGCTGCTAAACAATTGAGATGCATCATTCCTGACAATCATTGCCTTTACACTACAAGTACCATATCAGAATATAAAAGTGAAGGATGACGCTTTCCAGTGGAAGGTTCAAGGCTCTTGTCTGAAGTTTACATTACTTGTTTGAAAACTGTATCTGTATCAGCCATGGAGATATTGAAGGAGATTTCATTAAACTTTCGTGTTATATAAAGCTGAAAGAGTGTTTTAAAAAGTGATACGTAAAATAACAGATTTGGTATTCAAAAGGAGCAATAGTGAAAATCCAACAATAAATATAGCAGGGGTAAATGTAAGGTGCTACCTTGGAATCCAAAAAACCATGAAACAAGAAGAGCATAGGAGGGAGCTGGTTTAGGAACAAGCCATGGGAAGAGGTCTAGGGGATTATGATATAGACTAGCCCCAGTGTGGTGTGGTTCCCCAAGTAACAAATTCTGTCTTAGGTAGGCTGCATTACTGTGTTGTGATTTATTTATTGAATAATCTTACCTTGGTTAGTGCATAATTCTAAACTTTTTCCAATTAACATTTGTAGCTCTGCTATTGTTAATCATTTCCCATGCTTTAATGTCACTGTGAACACATTTTAATTTTTTTCTAATGTTTTGTTACTAAAATGCATATAAAACTCTCATCCCATATTTTTTGTTTGTTTGTTTTGAAATGGAGCTTCCCTCTGTTGCCCAGCCTGGAGTGCTGTGGCACCGATATTGGCTCACTGTAACCTCTATTTCCCAGGTTCAAGCGATTCTCATGCCTCAAGCTCTGGAGTAGCTGGGACTACAGGGTTGTGCCACCACGCTCGTCTAATTTTTGTATTTTTAGTAGAGACGGGGTTTTACTGTGTTGGCCAGGATGGTCTCGAACTCCTGACCTCAAGTAATCAGGCCGCCTCAACTTCCCAAAGTGCTAGGATTACAGGCGTGAGCCTCCATGTCTGGCTTTATCCTATATTTGATTTAAATCGTATGTTCTTACCTCTTCTTGGTGTGACCACAAATGGAGACCCTAACAAATTGGAGTGTCAAAGAAATACCACAAGGTCTGACTCTGAGATAAATGTCTTTTCTTTCTCTTTGATGTATAGTTGTTCCAGTGTGTTAGGTCAGAGAAGAGAGAGCAGAAAATGCTAAGTGTATCTTTATTCAACATTTACTAATATTATTATTTATTTGCTTTCTCTGCTTTGCAGACTTCTGTGTGGCTCTCTTATGAAACTCATTCATGAATTATTTAGAAGACCTATTGTAAAGTTCTCTGATATGGGAGATTCAATCTGAATCCAAGCTAGCTAGCCTCCATTAGAGTGAACCCCAAGCTGTACATACTGTTGGAACTTGTTTTTGAGGTCTCCTCAGTTACTATCCAGTGGCTCTAGGTCCACTACATTTTGTATATTTACTTGACTCATGGAGAACTTATGTAGAGTTACTACTAAGACTATAGCCCGTTCCATTGCAACACCTTGCATAGGTTGGTGGACCACTTGGGTGAAATGCAGAGAATATCATGCAGAGAATATCTGCTCTGCATGAATGATTAAGAGCAGAAGTTCTCAAGTTTTACCTGATAACCTTTGAAATAACACAGATTCCTTGATTTGCTCCTGCACTATCCCTTTTTGGATTCTATCCAACAGATCTGCTGTCAAGTCTGACAATTTTGTTTGTTTGTTTTTAAGCACTTCAGCTAGTCAGCAAGGGTTCAGAAACACTAAATTAGATTACCTGACTCAGAATCCTATGATTCTATGTATTTTTTTCCTCCTTAAAAGTACTTTTATAACTGTGATATTACTTTAATATTTTAAAACAACCATAAATAAGATTGCAGATAGTAATGCACTGGGTTTGCAAAAATAACTTTAGATAAAATACATTCCAGTTTGTATTTATGTGATAATACATTACCTCAAGACCTCAAAAATAGATTTGCTTTGTGTATGTGGTTTCCTTCTATAAGTGAATAAAACTAGTCCAATGAAATAAAGGGTTAAGACCCCTTAGAGGAAAAGGAAAATAAAATTATCTTCAGAAATGGCTATGGTAACACCTCCCAAGGCAAACTATTGGCAGACCTTCTAAGGGCAGATTGTGTGCATCTGTGTGAGTGAAAAACAGCTGAAGGGTGTCAAGTGCTCTTCTGAGTCACACTAGAGTCCCTTTATACTTATTTCCTAAACCAAGTAGTAGTTGTCGTTTCACCAGCCCACACAGTTCTATTATTTTCCTATATTTGCTTTATGAATAGCTGGCTCTCAGAGTACTTAACTTCTTATCTTAGTCCATTCGGGCTGCTAGAACAAAATACCATAAACTGGATAGCTTATAAACAACAGAAATTTATTTTTCACAGTTTTGGATGCTGAGAAGTCCAAAATCACAGTGCTTGCAGATTCCAGGTCTGGTGAGGGCTTACCCTTTGGTTCACAGACAGTACCTTCTAGCTGTGTCTTCTCATGGTGGAAGAAGCAAGCTAACATTCTGAATGCCCTTTTATAAAAGGACTAATTCCAATGATAAGGGCTCTGCCCTTGTGACCTAATCACCTTCCAAAGGCCTCACCTCCTAATACCATCACCTTATGGGTTAAAATTTCAACACAGAAATTTGGGGTGGAGGAGAATCAAATATTCAAATCATATCACTTATGTTGAAAAATAGTCAAATAATAAAGCATTTCTAACACAAGACCTCATGGCCAAGTAAACTTACATGAAATGACCAGTGCAAGGACATTCTCGGATAAGGCTTTCTTTCCTGTAGAGTAGTAGTATTGATTATTTATTATTTATTTATTTATTTATTTATTCATTTTTATTTCTTTCAAGACAGTCTTACTCTGTTGCCCAGGCTGCCTAGGCTGGAGTGCAGTGGTACCATCTTGGCTCACTGCAACCTCCACCTCCCAGGTTCAAGTGATTCTCCTGTCTCAGCCTCCTGAATAGCTGGGACTATAGGTACATGCCACCATGCCCAGTTAATATTTAGTAGAGATGGGGTTTCACTATCTTGACCAGGCTGGTCTCGAACTCGGAACTTCAAGTGATCCTCCTGCTTTGGCCTCCCAAAGTGCTGGGATTACAGGCGTGAGCCACCACTGCCCAAGCAGTATTGATTTGTAAAGGATATTTGTTTTATCACCTCCCTACCAAATTATATACAAATTAAGTAACTATTCCAGTTAGGAAAATAGTACGTAAGTACTTAAACCATATCAAGATCAACATCTAAAAAAATAAAAATTTACATAAATGGAAGAGACATTTTTTACTGCATTTATTTGATTTTAATAATTTAATTGTATGAAATTTATGAAAATTTTATTTTTAGGACTTTATGAAAAATTCCAAAAGTTTAAATTATTAAAATCAAATAAATGAGGTAAAAATTATGTAAGATATATTTGGGTAAAAAGCATAAACACATTTAAATATTTTATTAAAACATTTTAATTAACAGGAACATGTTTTAAAGGAATTAATACATAAAAATCAATTTCAATCTCATTATTCACCACAAGCACTTCCAGTATTCTGGAGCCTTAGATTTTCATCCTTGATATTTATTTATAAAGATTATTGCAGTCATATTGCTCATGTAATAGATAATCTCTCTCCACACTGACATTTTATTATGATATTTTCCACATTATTACCTATTTCTCATAAATGTAATTAGAACTTATCATGCAATATTTTATTGGGTAACTTGATTTAGTTAGCTATTTCTCCTATAATTATACATTATGTAGACTTACTCTTGGGTTTTGCTACTACATATAAGATTGCTTTAGATCTTCATGTCAGTAAGGTTTTACCATATTTGGATTATTTCCTTAGGATAATTTGCCAGAAGTGGGATCATTAGAGTAAAGAGGCTCAACATTAAATTTTTGTTTTGTAATGCAAAGTTGATTTCCATAACTTGCAGTGCTGCCAGCAAGATAGACAAACGTCCAGTTCACAGCCTTACTTTTCTGTTGAATTTGGTGCTCATCTTTTATAGTTTGAATAAAATATGATAGTTGAAAATAGTATTCCATTGTGAGCTCCAGTGAAATACAAATTATTGTATTAATGGAGATTACTGGAGTCGAGATTTTTTTTCCATAATTGGAAAATACATTTGCCTTTCTCCTCTAAAATATTTCTTTTTGGAACTTCAGTATTTTGTGATCATTTGTATACACTCTTCATATAATAATAATTCTTTGTCATAACTGCAAAAATATTCATATTTATTCTTAATTTTACTAATACCTTATACTCAAGTTTTTACTTGTACTATAATCAAATATCTCTACCTTTTCTTACTGATTATATATATAACTTAAGCCAAATTTGTTTATATTTCAGAACAGTCAGGAATCTCTAGAAGCTTCATTAACTCTTTCTTATCATTATATTTAATTTTTAAGTCACGGCTTTAGAACACCAGAGGTTAGTGTGAGTAATTTAGTCAGTGAGAAAAGCTGACTCCTTCTGGAAAAGGACCTTTATCAAAGCAATTGCATCAAAGCTGGCTTTGAATTTCAGAGAAAGCAATTAGATTAAAAGAAAATTAGGATCTTGGCTCACAGGAAAAGCATGTAAAACATAATTCATCTTGATTCAGAGTTTTTAATATTCTATCATTGGTATAAAATATGTCAGATATGAAAAATAATTTCAGCTTTGTTTTCAACTTTGCTAAGTTTGGTCACTGTTCCTTAGAAGCAAAAGTTTAGCTCCAATCATGTTGGAAAATAAAGTAGTTTTAGTCATTAAAAACAAAAATTTTATTAATAATCGTGTGATTTTATAATAATGTTATATTTTCATCTTCTGGTGTACCTATCTTGTGCCTGGTGTATAATAGATGCAGAATTTATAATTGTGGAATGAATAGGTAAATTTCCTGAAGTTGAATGCGGAGAGGTGTTAAGCATGTCCTCATAATACCTTTAGGATTGCCAAAAGTCTTGCTTAGGAGTTGAAAAAGAAGTAGAAATCAAATGTTAAAACCTCAAAGGAAAAGAGAAATCCAACTCAATGAACAGTAGAAGTCAATGAAGGCAAAAGTGGTCCATTTTTACCTCATTCATTTTCAGGGACAGACCTGTTTTAGTTCATTGATTTATAGTGCTCATTGAGTTGTATTCTCCTGTTCTTTGGTTGTGCTCCATCCTCTATTTTTTCAGCCTCCTTTTGTGTTTTATTTTAAACTGTATTTGTTATGAGGTGGGCTTTGATGGCATAGTTTTAGCAGAATGAGATTACTTTTTCTCACTTGATTTTTCTACTCATATGTTATCATGGCTTTTCAATATTCTTTTTTTTTTTTTTTGATCAATTATTTATTTATTTTTTATTATACTTTAAGTTCTAGGGTACATGTGCATAACGTGCAGGTTTGTTACATATGTATACTTGTGCCATGTTGGTGTGCTGCACCCATCAACTCGTCAGCACCCATCAATTCATCATTTATATCAGGTATAACTCCCAATGCAATCCCTCACCCCTCCCCCCTCCCCCTCCCCATGATAGGCCCCAGTGTGTGATGTTCCCCTTCCCGAGTCCAAGTGATCTCATTGTTCAGTTCCCACCTATGAGTGAAAACATGAGGTGTTTGGTTTTCTCTTCTTGTGATAGTTTGCTAAGAATGATGGTTTCCAGCTGCATCCATGTCCCTACAAAGGACGCAAACTCATCCTTTTTTATGGCTGCATAGTATTCCATGGTGTATATGTGCCACATTTTCTTAATCCAGTCTGTCACAGATGGACATTTGGGTTGATTCCAAGTCTTTGCTATTGTGAATAGTGCTTTTCAATATTCTTAATGGTACTTTTCCAAATAATCTCTTTTAAATGTCTCTATGTTGATCTGTGTCAATCAAGTTTTTATGTGTAAAAATGTGTTAATAAATTTAAATTGAAAAATAAATTTAAATTTAATTTACTTTTAAAATAATTTAATTCATTTATTTTAATTAATTTAAATAAATTTAATTTTTAAATAAATGTAAATAAATATTAAAATAAAATAAAAATATAATAAAAATAAAATAATATAAAATAATATTTAAATAAATTTAAATTAAAAATAAATGTAATTTAGATTTATTGCTGTGACCATACAACACAAATAGTTGTTTCTATTCAATTCACTCATAAAGAAACGTTATTTAACAAACATATGCAGCACCTTTCAATGCTATGCACTTTTGCAGTTGTCAAGCACCATAATTCATGTAAGTTCTGCCCTAGGCCTTTAATTATAAGTTCTTACTTATGGGAATTAGAGAGTAGAACTTGAACTGAAGAGACTAGCCTGACCGTGGAGCTGATAAAGAAAGAATGTACATCGGTTCTGAGTACAGCGCCCACAGGTAATTGGAGAATACATGTTTGAATCAGACTGTTGTACTATGGGTGGAACATGAAAGCAGGTACTTCTAAATGTTAGTGATATTAATTAAATCATCATAATTTGTCTAGAATCACGCTCAATTTAGAAATGATTCATCTAAGGGAATGAAGACAGGGAATAGCTGAAGCCAATATTATGAAAGATAAAACGGAGTAAGAAAAATTATTTGGCCACTAGGCATTTACCTTGTTTTATGGTATATAAATCACAGTATGCAGATACACACATACAATAGAATTTCAATAAGGTACAATCACTTCCCACTTTTTAATTTATGTGCTCAGTGTAGAAACAATTAATTATTTTAATATACAGAATTTGATAGACTCATAATAGAAGCAAATCCTTTGAATGTTATAAAGAAGGGGAACCCATGTCACCAACCATATGTATGAGTGCTTCACAGTGGAGTTCATCTTTGGTTTCAGGCTTAAATTATGACACATTGACAATTTGGAACATTCAGACTAAGAAAACATTGAGGGATAAATCAGGAAAATTAGGCACAAGGATATGTTCACAGAATAATCCTATGTTGCCCAAATATCAAAAGATCCTAAGTATTCATCGCAAATTGAGCCTGGAAAATTAGACTTTGGGAGAGTCACAAGATAAGATGTTTGTAATATAGCCAGATAAGCACTAAAACAAATCCAGGATTAGGCTGTCTTGCGATTTGGCTTTCTCCGCTGTAAACCATGTTTTTCTATGAATGTGAGACTCTACTAGACAATGTTGAGTCACTACATATTCATCCACTTATTCATCATTTATTATCCATTCAGAATTGTAAAAAGCCAAGGATGTGTAAGTGTAAAAGACAGGTATAGTAGTGTAATGGCATACATAATTGTGGAAAGCTACTATTATATCCTTGGCTGTTGAACACAGATGTCCTAACAGTGAAAGTTTTAATAAAAATAATATTGATTATGCCACATAAATGTTCTATATAGTACATATGGAAATGTTCTCTATTATTAGTGTCAACATTGCCTTTCTATCATGCTTTGGTTAGCAAATTCAGCAAGAGTAAATCTCTTTAGGTTTTTGTTTTTGTTTTTTTTTAAAAAAAAAAAAAAAAAAAAACAGAGTCTCACTCTGTCACACAGGCTGGAGTGCAGTGGCGCGATCTTGGCTCACTGCAACCTCTGCCATCTGAGTTCAAGCAATTCTCCTGCCTCAGCCTCCCAAGTAGCTGGGATTACAGGCATGCGCCACTGTGCCATGCTAATTTTTGTATTCTTAGTAGAGACAGGGTTTCACCATGTTGGCCATGATTGGCCAGGCTAGTCTTGAACTCCTGACTTCAGGTGATCCACCCAATTTGGCCTCTCAAATTGCTGGGATTACAGAGGTGAGCCACCGCACCCGGCCCTCTTTTAGGTTTTTAATGTAAATTTTTAATGAAGATTTCTGTGTTATTTTAAGCATGAAAGTGAGACTAATACACATAATAACAATTTGTGAGAACTTGTATTTGGAAGTACTTAACAATATTTTGTGAATTGTCACCTGTCCGCTCATGAGTAGATAGCAAATATATATATATACACACACACACACACATATACACACTATATATATTTACCATATATATGATATATATATCTATGTTTCTATATATGATACATAGAGGTAGACTGACGTGTGTGTGTGTGTGTGCATACACATATGCACTTGTCAGTCTGTCTCTATGTATCCATGTAACTTATGTGTGATTTTCTACTTATGAATATGTGGTGTGTGTGTGTGTGTGTGTGTATGTGTGTGTGTGTGTGTATACATGCATTAAATCATGTTCTCTGAAGAGCAAATGCCATGTCAGAATTCATCATGCAAGAGATTTATTAGGAAAATGCCTGTGAGAGAAGGAGAGGGAAATAAAGAAGGCAGGAAGAACCATCAAACATTGAAGTAGTTCTGATCCCTGGAAAGAAGGAGGGGAGAGAAGGAAGGAGGGTTGGACTGACAGAATCTTTGATGAAGCATAGATTTTTAGAAACTTTGGCCAGGCCAGCAGGGAGTCATCGTGCCAAAGTTGCCTGTCAGAGGAGTCTTACATCTTTTAGAAATGGACTTGTCTTGCTAATCCTGTCTTGCTCAGTCATTAGCAGAGAATGGGTTCATAGAGAGTATGGCCTCACATAAGTATATTCACATATGTGTATATGAATACATATGTGTACATAAGTATCAAAAACCAATGTATATTTATTGCATCACATGAATTTTAATGCAAATGTTGAAACATATTCATTGTGTTACTATTATGCATACAAAGTTATTGTAAAGACATGGATTTATTTATTTCATTTATGTTTTAAAATTTCTATATACTATATTAGAGGATATAAAAAGATGAGTAATATTACCTAGGAATGTGCATTGTTGAAGAGAGTTACCTAGTGTTTGTGAAAGGCTTTTATCATCCAGAAATTAAATTTTGCAGCTTACCTTTTAATTTTCCTCTCAAATTTTGATGTATTTTACAAGTAGAAAATATTTAAGCTGTGTTTGAGATTTTTAAAATATAGTATATGACTTAATAAAGCTAAATTATACTGTCCTTAAAAAATTAAGACCACTGACTGTTTCTTTCTTACTGAAATCAAAATAGTGATTATGGCTCAAAGACAATATTGCAACACTGAATATAATTGCAAATATGTGTGCACTAAACCACAGCATGTACACTTTGGCCACAGCCAAAACATAATTAGATTTCTCCAAAAATGCCTCTTAGTTTTAAATAGACAGTGCAATGTCATAATAGTACATGACATATAGATAATTGACTTTTTAGAGAAATATGAATAATAAATAATAACACATTGTCTGTTCTATTATTACTTACAAAATTTGAGTGTCTAAGTCATAAATGTGTTTTTCTCTCCCAAATTAAAACAACCACAAAATAATTAGATTTATATGTTCTTTCCACTTATTAGTCACCTGGATTGATAACTCTATTAATTGTTCATTACTTGATCAGCAAAGAATACAGAGAAAATTACTTAACTATATGGAAATGAGCATTATGCATAAGGATAAATTTGGCTAGTTTCTTACAAGTTTCCTTATATAAATTTTTTCAACTTTAAAAATCTTGTGATTCTTCATATAAATACAGTTTTATTGATCAAATGAAGCATAAATATAACTAAAATTATTACCTTTATAAACCTCTGAAAAATGTTATGTGAATGCTATGTATATGCAAACACAGTGGTTTCTATACGGCATGGAAAATTCACATCAAATCTGCACTCCTGAAATGTCTCTGGATTACTTTCAAATTATTCACATATTATGTTATCCCAAAAACTCAGATAAAACCGAACTAGCATATTAAAACAAAATCATTTCTAAGAGGTTGATTTTTAACTGTCATGTAATTGTTTTCCTAATTGGTTAAGATTCTACTGTACGTCTAGCCGTTAATGTTTTACAATTTCATGATTATGGAATGAAAATTAGTACTAATTTTATCTAGCACTACTTTAAATTTCTATTCATTAAAACTATTTTAAATTAGAAAAATCCTAATAGAGCCCATATCTTTGAAAGGCACTAGAATTTATGTGAAATAAAAATGATACTTCTAATTTTATTTCTTTTTCATTTGGAGTAATGTTTTAATGCATTTATTGAGCAAGTATTTGTTGAGGTTTATGGCCAAAACACTACTCACTTACTAAGAGCCGGGTGAACAATAGAGACATTTCCGTGTTCTTGTGAAACTTACATTCCAGGATTCTTATATTCAGAGAAAATCTTATTTTCTAATACTCCTGTGTACCTCAAATGACCCACCAGAGTATCAATTACGTGAATTACAACTGGGAAGAATGCAAGAAGGAGAAGTACACCATCAGGAGGGCATATAATGTAGACCTAGTGTTGGGCCTGCGGAGATGTCCTTGAGGAAGTGGTACTGGATCAGACATCAGAAGAATGAGGTGTGAGAGAGAGGGAAACTGCACAGGAAGAGCGTTCCGATAAGAGGGAATAGAAACATGGAAGAATGCTCTGAAATGCAGAGGAGAATGTGCTCAAGGAAATGAGGGAGACCATTGTGTAGGTAGGGTTTGGAAAGCAGTACCGGAATGGTAGGAAGTGAAGTAGGAGAGAGGGGAAGAGCGAAATGCATCCTCATGCAACTCAAGAATACACCTCAGGTGAATTTTGTTATGCTTGTGAAGGGACAGTGCCTCATAAACTTTAGGTCACACTTTCATATTAGAAAGTGTGCAATAGTAAATTGTGTGATCTTATTGCTGCCTGCGATTTGATTGATTAATTACAGCAATTTTTCTCTTTTACAAAAGACAAACTACTGCCACTTGTCACGTTTTTTAAATGAGCAGTTTGCAAAGATTATATCTTTTACTTAGGTTGCTTATTTCATATATTTGGAAATGGGTTATATCAGTTGGTGGATGATATGTCAAAAATTTAGAACTTTCTCCCATCTTTCCAAGTTGCTAAATTATATTTCAGTGAAAAGCTTTCTCTCTAAAGTGCTAAAGGTGTTTCTCAATGGAAGCAATAAAATGAACTTTTTTGGCAGCTTTCCCAGAAAAAAAAAAAAAAAAACCCTCTAGCATTTTTGAAAATGAGTAGGGGAAAATTATAAATAATGTAAAATAAACTAACATAAGAGGCTTATATGAAATATTATACAATACGTATTTGGAACCAAATTTTCTAATTTTCTTCCATTATTCCTTTAGGATCTTGTAGCTCTAGTAGAATGTGAAAATGCGCTCCCATGAAAAATTTGACATTAACAGCCAATTCTGCACAGAAAAAAGTATTGAATCGTTTATATATGAGTTTGAAATCCCTTTTAAAAGTAAGATTTGATACATGACAGACTAGTCAAGTTTGGTGATTAGGAACTGTCTTTTTCTACTAAATTCAAACTTATAGTGTTGGTGTTCACTGAATACACTAGGTAGTGTAGAGGATACAGAACTCAGGGGAAAAGGTCTCAATATCAACCTACATAATGAAAAAGAAAAGATATGTGTGAGGTGTGGCTTTAAAGCAAAAGATCTAATCTATGTATCACTTTTGGGATCTATATGATATGACAGTTATGCCTTATGTTTGGAATAATAAGTGATATGTAAATTACAGCAATATACAAACTACTGTATATTAGTAGGGAACACAGGTTCCATTTCTGCTTACTTCTGTCCTGGCATGTTATGATAACAACTTAACTATGTTATGATAACAAGTACTAGTCATCCTGCTTCCTGTATCCTCTTCTTATCTAAATTAGACACACATGCATTTTTCTTTTTAAATAACAGGTATGTTGTGAAATATTTGTGCCTAAAATTCTTAAATAGTTATCTTTCTCTTTACACATACTCTCACACATTTATTTATATGTGTATGTGTATCTTTCTCTCTTCAATTTATCTTCTAGGCTCATTTTCAACATTCCTTACAACTGGCATGAGCTTCTTGTTATATTTTCTATATATTCTAGGTTTTCTTACCTTCGGGTCACTTTTTTGGTCACTTTGTTTTTTCTGTTTGTAATTTTTTGTTCTCTATGTTTACTGTCACCTCAATTTCAGACTGTTCTTTAAAACCAAGTTCAGTTGGCTTAAACTCTGCCTTTTCCTTACCCATGTGAAAAATAACTGCCTTCTCATCAAAGAATTCCTGTGCTACATTAGTTATGCTGTTTATATAGCACTTTTCACATTTTCCATTGAATTATTTTTGTTTATGTGTTAGATTGTAAGGAACTTAAAGGCAAAGTTTATGTCTGAGTCATTTGGCTCAGTACCTTGCATAGTAATTATACATAGTAAATATGCATAGAATGAATGAATAAATATATAAGAAGAGAAAATATATTACTTTTATGTGCACTGAAAGATGTAGGCTTCATCTACATACACAAGAAAGGCTAAGTGTTTAGCTGACTTGATTAAGGGACGTCTCATCCTCAGGAAGGGTATAATTTAGCAATAACTTACTCATTATAATTTATTTAAAGTTATATTCCACAAGTAATTGTAGAGCATCACCTGTGGGCTAGGAACATTATATGTGTAGCTTGTGAATTCAAGATTGATAACAATCTTCAGCTGAGACTGTTTTTTAAAAATGTGGCATTTGCCTCCAAGAGAAAAGGCATGCAAGCATAACAAGCAGAGAGCAAAGAGAAAGTGTCTTCAGAATGTAATTGTGATGAATCTATGCCAGTCTGTATACAGGGATTTGTGTAGCACTCTTGTACCTTCCCCCTTAAAGAAATTTCTTTACTACAAATTTTCAGTGCTTTGAAATGAAAAATAATTTCTGCCATTGTAATACTTTTTTTTTGCAAATAATTTCAGCACCTAGAATAAATGAAGTTATTTTTCAGTATGAGGTTATGACATAAAGGGAAGTGATGAAATCAGTCATGAACTGTGCATTTAGAATAGCCTGAAGGAATTTTCTTTCAACACAACTGATACATTTGAACTATGCTGAAAAGTTCTCTTGGCTGAAAAATGGTCATGTCTTTTTTTTCCTAAAATAAGAATGAAATGTTTTGTACCTTAAAATTTATTTAATTTTATTCCAAAAATAAATAGGGAAGCTACATTTTGCAAAAATGATTAGTCTCTATGATAGACATGGTGACAACGAAAAGAGACTAAATCAGATGATCCTAGTTCTAGGCCTGGGTTCAGCCACTGAATTAAGTCTGTGACATTGGACATTTCATATAAATATTTAAGTCTGTGACCTTCGTCTTTTCATACAAATATTTTCTTTCTCAGGAATCTTATCTGTACAGTTTAGGAATTAGTCTTTAATCGTAAATTTTAACCTGCTCTTGGGAGTCACAGTGGTACACGGAGTCCCTTGAGAAGCAACCTCACAAGGGGTGGCCTAGGGTGCCACCATTTTTTGTGTTTGTTTTGTATTCTGTTTCATTTGTTTGTTAAAATTCCCTTTATAATAGGTTCATGATAGGAACAACAACAAATTTAAAATTCTAGATTGAATCACTTCTGGGTTTCATATATCAATCTTAATTTTTACTTGTCTATGGAATATGAGTAGTAGCACATAAAGATAATTGTCATTTTTCTTATTGCTTTATTCACTCACCCAACATTTATTAAGAAGTTACTACATGTTAAAAGTGCTGTGTGCAGTGTTTTGGAAATTTAAAGGTGTCAAAGTTCAAAATCTCTTGGAAGAATAGCTAAGAAAAAAAAAATCCATGTGATAAGGGTTATGGCAGAAATAGAAATAAAATGTCCTTAAAGCATTTAGGCAGAGACTTCATTCTTCCATGCTCTGGGCAGGTAATGATCCCACAGTAAGAGATGAATGCAAGTTGTTTAAGTCCTATGATCTCAGACTTGGTTTTAGAACTGAAGCACTTTTTATTTCAATATCATTATTTTTTAAGCAAATGTCTGATGAAAAGTTATCTTTGAAACATTTTCTATTTAAATAATGATCACCATGCATACATTACTTAATTTAATACACTATACTGTTTTTAACCCTTATAGCAAAAGAGGTAAAGCAGTAGCTTAAAATTTATAGGTTGTAAGAAGTATGAAGATCATTGTGATGCAGGTATGAAAATGGAAACATTTATAAGTGTTTTAAATAAATTAATATTCAAATATGTAAGCATATCATGGTTATAAATAATGTAATATACAGATATATATGCCAAAGTCCACATGATATATCCACTAAGACCTTAACACCCTGAAGTGTGTTATATACTAGCATAACATAATTAATGTAGTGAAAAATGCCTGGCAATATGTAAACCATCCATAACCACTTTGTTTGCAATCTACCTTCAATATTTAATTGGATAACTTTGGAGTGAAAAGTACTACTGCATAAGTATAGAAATATAAACGTCTTCTTATGTTGCTTTTCAGAGTCTTAGTTTTCAGTTGGTTACCTATGCCAATTAGCATATTCTCTCCTTTCCTTTCTACTATCTTTCTTTGAACTTTGAGTTTTCTTTGCCTAAAAACAGGTATACATACATCTTGTCTACCCAAAATTTTATTCTGTTGTAATTGAAATATGTGTTTGCTTGTGATGGCTAATTTTATGTATCAAGCCTGGCTATGTCAAGATACCCAAATATTTAGTAAAGCATTACTCTAGATGTTTCTGTGAAGGTATTTTGATAGATGAGATTAACATTTGTAAGTAGACTTACAGTAAAGCAGATGACCCTCAATAGTATGGAGTGAGTCTCATCCAGTCAGGTGAAGGTTTTTTTTTTTTTTTTTTTTTTTTTTTGAGACAGAGTTTCGCTCTGTCGCCCAGGCTGGAGGGCAGTGGCCGGATCTCAGCTCACTGCAAGCTCCGCCTCCCGGGTTTACGCCATTCTCCTGCCTCAGCCTCCCGAGTAGCTGGGACTACAGGCGCCCGCCACCTCGCCCGGCTAGTTTTCTGTATTTTTTAGTAGAGACGGGGTTTCACCGTATTAGCCAGGATGGTCTCGATCTCCTGACCCCGTGATCCACCCGTCTCGGCCTCCCAAAGTGCTGGGATTACAGGCTTGAGCCACCGCGCCCGGCCCAGGTGAAGGTTTTAATAGAAGAAATCTGACCTCCATGGAAGAAGAGAGAACTCTGCCAGCAGCCTGCCTTTGGATTCAAACTGTCTCTCTTTCCTGGGTCTCCAGCCTGCTGGCCTGCCCTGCACCCTGAATTTCCAGCCTCCACAACTGCGTGAGCCCATTCCTTACAATAAATCTCACTATATACATATATGCAACTTTTTGGTTCTGTTTCTCTGAAGAATTCTGACTAATACATGCTTCAGGGCCTAGAAAGCGCTGACCATCTTACAACAGTTTGAACAACAAAAAAATTAGCCCAAACCAGAAAAGTCACTCAATGTGTATGTGATGTGATATAGTGATACAGATATTGAGAAGGCAAATACTGTGTGATAAAGATAATGGGGTCAGCAGATATTCTTCCAGAGACAAGAAGCACTGGTGGAAACATGTTTGCTAGTTAAATACTCATTAGTTAAATTTGCAGAGGAAATTTGTGAAACCTACAATGCTTCAGTTCTTCAGAAAGTTTATCCAGCCTCTCTTTACTTCTCCCTTTCTAAATTTCATGTACACAGTGCTGGATATTTGAATAAATGTTCTACACAGAACTTTGGCTGACGAAATAAAACGTATACATCTGTAGTGGAAGGGAACTGATTCTTACAATTGTTATTTCTGATACTGATACAATTTTTGTTCTCAAATAATTTTTACACTTACTGCTGTTGTCTTCCTTTCTGTCTTGCTCACACTTTAATGTAAATATAGTTATAAAATATATAACTGTTAGAATTGTGATGTTAGGTTGTAGATTTTTGATTTTCCTATATTTTTGATGAAGGCATTTAACTCAGGACTCATTCTGAAAGTCTAAACTCTTTGAATTTGAAATATATCTCCCGAAAGTTTTTTACTGGATTTAGTAAAATTGGGCATTTACTTCACTGTTTTCCTTTTTCAAAAAGTATATAATATTTAAAAATAGTAGAGAATAATGTGGGGGAAAATGCAAACTAATTAGGTTTATTATTACTATTTTGTAATATTTAAAAATAGTAGAGAATAACGTGGGGGGAAATGCAAACTAATTAGGTTTATTATTACTATTTTGACATTTTTAGATCTCTTTAGAAAAAAGTTACATAAAAGACATTTGAAGCTTCATATACATAACACTAACCTATTTTCCTCCCTTCTTCATATGTATCTATTTTACCACGTATTTCTTTTTCCATAAATTTCTCTCTACTGTTTTAATTTTTAATTTTTTATATAAATAGTATATACAATCATATATTTATATAACTTTCTTTTTCATATGTGTTTTTTAACTGAGTAATCAAAGAATAAGTGTTTAAAGTAAAAAATTTAACCAGGTATACTTATGAAACATCAAATATACCCATTAAACTTGTCAACTTTTATCATAAGAATGTCACATGGTAAGTCCTTAACATAATTGATAGGCTCTCGGAAGCTGTGACTTTAAGCAAAAGGACATACAGCAGGTTCTTGAATAACATCATTTTGTTCCACATCATTTTCTTACAATGTTGAGAAAAAATCTGGTATTTTTATACATTGTTTTGCTTAAGTCACAGTTTCTAAGAACCTACTGACAACGTTAACTGAGGACGTATTGTGTTTGCCATTTTTTCTAGCCAAAAACTCTAAGAAACTTGAAATGAGGAACACTTCAATATGCTTTCTCGATATCTTTTTCATAAGAACTCAGATAATTTCAGTATAGATAATAATATAGCTAGTTTCTGTACAAAGTGTGGATTTTATATGAGAATTGGTAATAAAATGTATTTTTTTTCTAAGAAATAAAACCTAAGCGTACCCTAATAATACTTTCATTTTCTTCCTGATCTCTTAAATCATTGTAGATTACAGGGGTTTTTTTTTGTTGTTGTTGTTGTTGTTTAAATCTGGCATACCGTTACAAATATAGACTGTGAACTAATAATCATTTCATCTTTTTTAATATATTAGAAGACATTTACACAATGGTTGTTTTCCAAGGAGAGCATTTTCTGCTAAGTTAGTAGGAAATGCTAAGTACTTTTCCTAAGTGAGATCTTCATCAGCCTAGAAGTGTCCAATGCAACTTTCTGGACTTTTAAAATCATACCACCAGTTATACCTGAAATTTTGTGTTATGTCTTTGATAGCTGACTTTTTTTGTGTTGCAGCTATTTCTGTACACATAGAATGCATGGAGCATTACAAGATATTTAAACTTGTTATGTATTCAAATAGTAATAGATATTGTTTCGAAACATACTTCTTTAATTCACAGTCATACTTCTTTTAGGGCATCTGGCCAGGGATTTAAAAACACAAAGCAAACATGTTTTTGTTTTCTTTCTAGAAAGATCAATAAATAGTATTATACAATTACAATTTGCTATTCTCACATCACTAAAATAGAAGAGTGCTTATGGTTGATGTCAAAGACTGTAGTTGCCTGCACATCACAGTCTCCCAAGGAGAAAGCTTAACCTTTAATTGTATGCTACTCAAGCAGGATTGCTGACTATTCTTATCTATTGAGGGGAGATAAGTAAATAGTAGGAGAGAATTAACTGCCTTTCATTGTTTGCTATCACTTAAACATTTAGTATAAAAAGGATTTTTTTGTTTGTTTGTTTGTTTGTTTGTTTGTGGCTGTTGATGTTTTTCCAGTGGCTCTTTGCTGGAAGCAAAAATATGTTTTGCCTTGAGAATAAAGTTAGTGTTCTCAATTTGTGATAAAGATCACTATTTAAATTTTTGTTTTTGTTTTTGTTCTCTGACAACTCAAGCAGAATTGGTTAAGGATAAAAAAATGGCTTGCTATTTATGGAGACGATTTCCTCTAGTTTGTAATTTAAGGGACTCCCTAACCAAAACATATTCCTAACATATTCCTAAAGTAGTTATTCTTTTATAATATGTGTTAAATTGTTAAGTGATCTTGTTTAAAAAATAAATTGCTTTCTATAAGACACTCCTAAATCAGTATCAATGTATTACTGAAATGTTAAAAATAAGCAAGAAAACCAATGAGACTTGTTATACAGGTACGTGGGTACATGTGGCTACTCAACTGTATTGTGATGTCTAAGAAAGTTCCCTTTTCTATGGAGGGCCATGTGATCAGAAGAAATAGGTGCTTTCTCAGTATGAAGGACACAATTGTCCCTGATTCAGATTTGCATAGATATTTATTTCAATTTCCACAAAAGTCCTGTTTACATAAGAGACAGAAATAAATGTATAACATTATAAACCATTGAATAATTTATAAAAATAGTTTGAAGTTTTATATTATCATTATCATTGTCAAATGCTATCATTACATGCATCTTGATGGCATGATGCTTTTAAATTGAAAGTTTAAAACGTCCTAAAATACAGTAACTAGTTAGTGTAAAATTTTTATTTAAAACTGATGGAGAGTCAGATTTTTAATTTCTGTTTCAGAAATTATTATCAATCTAGGAAGTGTAGATTATCCTCTCAAAGGAAGGATTTTACTCTTATGTATTGGGAATTTTCTTTAAGGCCTCTTGCCTGTAAAATCACTTGTATCTAGTATGTGCCATTAATTATAAAACCACTCCTCCTATAGGTATATCAGCACAGAGTTTTGACTGACATTTTTTGAACTACTATATTTATTATGATGATAATTCAACTAAATTAGGCCCTACTTTTCATCACTCAGACAACTTTTGGGAAATCATTTAAAAAATAAACTCAAAACTCCACTGTCTCTGAGAAGTTTAAAAGCAGTGAATCTCAATTCTTATGTTAGTGAAGTCAAGAGTTTCAGATAAATCTGTATATTCCATCCTGAGGTATCAAATCCAGTTCACTGAAATTGTCAATAGTGATTTACAAAAATAAACTGAAGGGCACTGTTTATTCACTTCTGTACTGATGTTTTTTATCTTCTTGTGGTGTTTTCTCACAGCTTCTTTTTGTGTAGAGAATCTTATATTAAAAGGTCAAGAATATTGGGATTTAAGCCTCCTGCTGCTACTTATTTTAATAGATATTTAACTCCCAATTGCCTATATTTCTTGCGTGGTTGTAAGTGGAATACTGAAGTTAGAATCATTGATGCCTAGGGACTTTGCTGTCACCATTCCCCATCTTAAGAATCTTATCTTCCCATCTCTCTGCTTCCTTTTTTCCCTTTTCTTTTAAACTTTTTTTTTATTCATTTGCTCTTTTTTCTCTAATTCTCTTCCATTGAAATAACTGTCTTTCCCCTCCCTTTTAATATGCTAAGTCTCTTTCAGAGACTCAACCCTACCCTATACTCAAACATTCTTAAAATACCCTTTTCTAAATTGTAGAGCATACAATTTTCCTCTCACTTCCAATATTCTTTCCTATTCTATCATATATTTTATAATCTGCGATGAGTAAATTAAGAATCAAGTGTGTCATAGCAAAAACCAAAAGAATGAGAAAGATAGTGGAAATAGCACAGTTCTGGTTAAAACTGCTTTCATCTTGCCCTTTCTCTTAGTAAAAACTCAACCCCACAGTATTCTAAGAGGATTTTTACTACCGTTCTTTTCCTGTCCTAACCCCAATTCAAATAAAGGCTTCACACCATGTCAGTTCAGTTAAGAGAAATACTGTTCTCTTTAATATTAGATATAACACTCTAGTCTTCCACACCAGAAGGATTTTGAGTAGGTATATTAAATGTTGGCTTAACCCACTTTAGAGTAGACTGGAAGTATTAGGCCAATATATGTTAACTATTTTCTTCTGATGGCAAACAATATAATGCCTGCTAATATTTCAAGTGACTTTTAAGACTTTCAAAAAACTTCAAAAAGGTAATACATCATTTAGGTTCAACTCCATTCAATAACATATCCCAGCATTTAGAGAATCAAAGACAAAAAAGACATTCACTAATCTCAAGCAGCTTATGGTCTATTAGGGGAGCTAGAAATATAAGCACATAAATATTAAAAAGAATAATTAAAAAACAGGAGGATTTATAAACGATAGCAACTATATAGAAAAATGTCTCTTTCTCATAAGACAGTATGAGAGGTTTGGCTCTGTGTCCCCACTCAAATCTTGTGCTGAATTGTTATTCCCGATGTTAGGGGAAGGACCTGGTGGGAGGTGATTGGATCACAGGGGCGGGGGCAGATTTCCCCCTTGGTGTTCTTGTGACAGTAAGTTCTCAGGAGAGCTGGTTGTTTAAAAGTGTGTAGCATTTCCCTCTTCACTCTCTCTCTCTTGCTCTGCCATGTGAAGATGTGCCAGCTTCAGCTTCGCCTTCCACCATAACTGAAAGTTTCCTGAGGCAAACCAGCCATGCTTCCTGTAGAGCCTGTGGAACTCTGAGTCAATTAAACCTCTTCATAAATTACTCCATTTCAGGTATGTTTTTATAGCAGTATGAGAATAGACTAATACAGGTATCAAAGCAAGTGATTCATAAAAGTTGAGATTCCTGGGCAGAGTTTTAAAAGATAACTAGGAATGTCTCACAGGCAAAGAATGGAGAGTGACATTAAAAATAAAAAGTTCAGGCAGAGAGAACAAGTACAAACTCAGGAAGATGTTATGTAATTAACATTTGTAATTGAATTTATTAGAGACTGTTTGTAAATGGGCTTACATATATGACAAAACTGAAAAATAGCAGATTTCTGATATGAATTTTTCACCAGATTGCCTAAATTTTTTATTGATATTATGGAACTCATTACAAATTATTTATATAGAGTTATAATTCACAATTATATACCAGTAGCAATAAAAAACTAGTAGAATTGTAGATGATGTTGGCACTTTCTTAGTAGTTCTCTCAGAATTTTAATTGAAGAAGTTACATTCCTCTAATTGTATCTTTCCTTTTAACATTATGCAATTAATTGTTTATTTGCAGTTCATAAAGCAACATGATCTCGTTTGTTTGAAAATCCTGCTTGACGTGTTCTTGTATTTAGTCTTGCTATTAAATTAGGTGCCAGTAGAAAAAATGAGATTGTGAGATGTTAATACAGAGGTCAGTTCAATTTTCTACCCATTTCCACCAATGTGAAAAGCATCTAACATGTTTGCATAAATCCTGACTTATAAATGTAATAAACAAACAGAATTGTAAATTTCATTTATATACATCTACTGGGGAGTAGAAAACATAAATAAAATAATGCTCCTATACAGGCAGAAGCTGAGATTCTCAGAAATCCCTTTTTGTATTTAATAATAATATACATATTTTAGATTGACATATAATAATTGCACATATTTCAGGGGTGCATACCAATGTTTATATATATAGATATATTAAGTAGGTGCAAAAGTAATTGCAGTTTCTGCAATTACTTTTAATTGCACTATATGTAATGTGCAATTAATTTTACTATGCTATATATAATGTTATAGTAATCAGATCAGGATGCTTAGCATATCCAACATCTCAAGCATTCATAATTTATTTGTGTTGAGAGCATTCAATATACACTCACTAGCTAATTGAAACTGTATAATATATTAATGTTCACTATAGTCATCCCACAGTGGTAGATTTTCACCACCTTTCAGAGTTTGTACAGAGAGCTAAAACTACTTTTATTTTGTCTATATTTAGTCTGTACATTTTTTCCTTTTGCAATTCCTTTTCAGATTTGTCTTCTAATCCCTATGTCCTGACTTCAATTGTTTTGATTTTTAGATGCCACAAAATGTGCTTATTTCACATTGTATGCCTTTACCAAAACATCTAATGTACCCTATAATACATATACCTAGTATGTACCCACAAAAATTTAAAAAATTCTATATCTATTACTTTTTAAAAATTATTTTCCATTCGTCATTTCCTTTCTTTCTTTTAAAGTCATTTCCCTATTAAATCAATTAGCTTTTGTTTAGCTTTTATAATTCGTTCTCCATTCTCTAAATTGTACATACCTATGACACAGTTATTTAGGTGATTAATTTTAGAGTGGATTGGCATATTTCTGTTAGAAGATGATATCAACATATTATTTAGGTAAATGAATATATATTTATCTAAATGACATATATATATATAAAAACACATATACACACACAAACATATATGTTTGTGTTATAAAATCATACCACCAGTTATACCTGAAATTTTGTGTTATGTCTTTGATAGCTGACTTTTTTTTGTGTTGCAGCTATTTCTGTACACATAGAATGCATGGAGAATTACAAGATATTTAAAATTGTTATGTATTCAAATAGTAATAGCTATTGTTTCCAAACATGCTTCTTTAATTCACAGTCATACTTCTTTTAGGGCACAAACATGTGTGTTTGTGTTATATATATGTGTTATATATATGTGTGTGTGTGTGTGTGTGTGTTATATATAAACATAGCACCTTAATGGGATGCATACAGGGCTAATACAATAATTCCTATTTTATTTAATGGGAAAGTAGTTTTTGCCTTATTCCTTGAATTAACAGTGTAGTGAGACTCAATTTGTTTTAAAATCTCAATTATCAGTGATAATTCTTCAAATAAACACACTCATTTCATTGCAAAGTTATTACTATTAAAGAACATTTTAATTATTGTTATCAAATTTTACTTTTTATCTTTTAGAAAAACACAAATCCTATTTTAAGTGGAAAAAGCAAACGTTAAAAATGTTTTAAGATTTACACAATGCTTTATTTAAAGTGCTCAATTTTTCAAATGTGAAAATACCTATGAAGTATGAATGTTTTTATTTATCATGTTGATTATATCTTTTTTTAAAATTTTTTTTTATTATACTTTAAGTTCTAGGGCACACGTGCATAACGTGCAGGTTTGTTACATATGTATACTTGTGCCATGTTGGTGTGCTGCACCCATCAACTCGTCAGCACCCATCAATTCATCATTTATATCAGGTATAACTCCCAATGCAATCCCGCCCTCCCCCCTCCCCATGACAGGCCCTGGTGTGTGAAGTTCCACTTCCCAAGTCCAAGTGATCTCATTGTTCAGTTCCCACCTATGAGTGAGCATATGCGGTGTTTGGTTTTCTGTTCTTGTGATAGTTTGCTAAGAATGATGGTTTCCAGCTGCATCCATGTCCCTACAAAGGACGCAAACTCTTCCTTTTTCATGGCTGCATAGTATTCCATGGTGT
Source organism: Rhinopithecus roxellana (assembly GCF_007565055.1). Lineage (NCBI taxonomy): Eukaryota > Metazoa > Chordata > Mammalia > Primates > Cercopithecidae > Rhinopithecus > Rhinopithecus roxellana. The sequence goes on from NC_044550.1 coordinate 4,283,799, forward strand.
ATATGTGCCACATTTTCTTAATCCAGTCTGTCACAGATGGACATTTGGGTTGATTCCAAGTCTTTGCTATTGTGAATAGTGCCGAAATAAACATACGTGTGCATGTGTCTTTGTAGTAGAATAATTTATAATCCTTTGGGTATATACCCAGTAGTGGGATGGCTGGGTCATATGGTACATTTAGTTCTAGATCCTTGTGGAATTGCTATACTATTTTCCATAATGGTTGAACTAGTTTACAATCCCACCAACAGTGTAAAAGTGTTCCTGTTTCTCCACATACTCTCCAACACTTGTTGTTTCCTGACTTTTTAATGATTGCCATTCTAACTGGTGTGAGATGGTATCTCATTGTGGTTTTGATTTGCATTTCTCTGATGGCGAGTGATGATGAGCATTTTTTCATGTGTTTGTTGGCTGTATGAATGTCTTCTTTTGAGAAATGTCTGTTCATATCCTTTGCCCACTTTTTGATGGGGTTGTTTGTTTTTTTCTTGTATATTTGATTGAGTCCTTTGTAGATTCTGTATATTAGCCCTTTGTCAGATGAGTAGATTGCAAAAATTTTCTCCCATTCTGTAGGTTGCCTGTTCACTCTGATGGTAGTTTCTTTTGCTGTGCAGAAGCTCTTTAGTTTAATGAGATCCCATTTGTCAATTTTGGTTTTTGCTGCCATTGCTTTTGGTGTTTTAGACATGAAGTCCTTGCCCATGCCTATGTCCTGAATGGTATTACCTAGGTTTTCTTCTAGGGTTTTTATGGTATTAGGTCTAACATTTAAGTCTCTAATCCATCTTGAATTAATCTTCGTATAAGGAGTAAGGAAAGGATCCAGTTTCAGCTTTCTACTTATGGCTAGCCAATTTTCCCAGCACCATTTATTAAATAGGGAGTCCTTTCCCCATTTCTTGTTTCTCTCAGGTTTGTCAAAGATCACATGGCTGTAGATGTGTGGTATTATTTCTGAGGACTCTGTTCTGTTCCATTGGTCTATATCTCTGTTTTGGTACCAGTACCATGCTGTTTTGGTTACTGTAGCCTTGTAGTATAGTTTGAAGTCAGGTAGCGTGACGCCTCCAGCTTTGTCCTTTTGACTTAGGATTGTCTTGGCAATGCGGGCTCTTTTTTGGTTCCATATGAACTTCAAAGCAGTTTTTTCCAATTCTGTGAAGAAACTCATTGGTAGCTTGATGGGGATGGCATTGAATCTATAAATTACCTTGGGCAGTATGTCCATTTTCACAATATTGATTCTTCCTATCCATGAGCATGGTATGTTCTTCCATTTGTTTGTGTCCTCTTTTATTTCACTGAGCAGTGGTTTGTAGTTCTCCTTGAAGAGGTCCTTGACATCCCTTGTAAGTTGGATTCCTAGGTATTTTATTCTCTTTGAAGCAATTGTGAATGGAAGTTCATTCATGATTTGGCTCTCTGTTTGTCTGTTACTGGTGTATAAGAATCCTTGTGATTTTTGCACATTAGTTGTGTATCCTGAGACGTTGCTGAAGTTGCTTATCAGTTTAAGGAGATTTTGGGCTGAGACAATGGGGTTTTCTAAATATACAATCATGTCATCTGCAAACAGGGACAATTTGACTTCTTCTTTTCCTAACTGAATACCCTTGATTTCTTTCTCTTGCCTGATTGCCCTAGCCAGAACTTCCAACACTATGTTGAATAGGAGTGGTGAGAGAGGGCATCCCTGTCTTGTGCCAGTTTTCAAAGGGAATTTTTCCAGTTTTTGCCCATTCAGTATGATATTAACTGTGGGTTTGTCATAAATAGCTCTTATTATTTTGAGGTACGCTCCATCAATACTGAATTTATTGAGCGTTTTTAGCATGAAGGGCTGTTGAATTTTGTCAAAAGCCTTTTCTGCATCTATTGAGATAATCATATGGTTCTTGTCTTTGGTTCTGTTTACATGCTGGATTACGTTTATTGATTTGCGAATGTTGAACCAGCCTTGCATCCCAGGGATGAAGCCCACTTGATCATGGTGGATAAGCTTTTTGATGTGCTGCTGAATCCGGTTTGCCAGTATTTTATTGAGGATTTTTGCATCAATGTTCATCAGGGATATTGGTCTAAAATTCTCTTTTTTTGTTGTGTCTCTGCCAGGCTTTGGTATCAGGATGATGTTGGCCTCATAAAATGAGTTAGGGAGGATTCCCTCTTTTCCTATTGATTGGAATAGTTTCATAAGCAATGGTACCAGCTCCTCCTCGTACCTATGGTAGAATTCAGCTGTGAATCCATCTGGTCCTGGACGTTTTTTGATTGGTAGGCTATTAATTATTGCCTCAATTTCAGAGCCTGCTATTGGTCTATTCAGGGATTCAACTTCTTCCTGGTTTAGTCTTGGAAGAGTGTAAGTGTCCAGGAAATTATCCATTTCTTCTAGATTTTCTAGTTGATTTGCATAGAGGTGTTTATAGTATTCTCTGATGGTAGTTTGTATTTCTGTGGGGTCGGTGGTGATATCCCCTTTATCATTTTTTATTGCATCTATTTGATTCCTCTCTCTTTTCTTCTTTATTAGTCTTGCTAGCGGTCTGTCAATTTTGTTGATCTTTTCAAAAAACCAACTCCTGGATTCATTGATTTTTTTGGAGGGTTTTTTGTGTCTCTATCTCCTTCAGTTCTGCTCTGATCTTAGTTATTTCTTGCCTTCTGCTAGCTTTTGAATGTGTTTGCTCTTGCCTCTCTAGTTCTTTTAATTGTGATGTTAGAGTGTCAATTTTAGATCTTTCCTGCTTTCTCTTGTGGGCATTTAGTGCTATAAATTTCCCTCTACACACTGCTTTAAATGTGTCCCAGAGATTGTGGTATGTTGTATCTTTATTCTCATTGGTTTCAAAGAACATCTTTATTTCTGCCTTCATTTCATTATGTACCCAGTAGTCATTCAGGAGCAGGTTGTTCAGTTTCCATGTAGTTGAGCGGTTTTGATTGAGTTTCTTAGTCCTGAGTTCTAGTTTGATTGCACTGTGGTCTGAGAGACAGTTTGTTATAATTTCTGTTCTTTTACATTTGCTGAGGAGTGCTTTACTTCCAATTATGTGGTCAATTTTGGAATAAGTGCGATGTGGTGCTGAGAAGAATGTATATTCTGTTGATTTGGGGTGGAGAGTTCTATAGATGTCTATTAGGTCCGCTTGGTGCAGAGAAGAGTTCAATTCCTGGATATCCTTGTTAACTTTCTGTCTCGTTGATCTGTCTAATGTTGACAGTGGAGTGTTGAAGTCTCCCATTATTATTGTATGGGAGTCTAAGTCTCTTTGTAAGTCTCTAAGGACTTGCTTTATGAATCTGAGTGCTCCTGTATTGGGTGCATATATATTTAGGATAGTTAGCTCTTCCTGTTGAATTGATCCCTTTACCATTATGTAATGGCCTTCTTTGTCTCTTTTGATCTTTGATGGTTTAAAGTCTGTTTTATCAGAGACTAGGATTGCAACCCCTGCTTTTTTTTGTTCTCCATTTGCTTGGTAGATCTTCCTCCATCCCTTTATTTTGAGCCTATGTATGTCTCTGCATGTGAGATGGGTCTCCTGAATACAGCAGACTGATGGGTCTTGACTCTTTATCCAGTTTGCCAGTCTGTGTCTTTTAATTGGAGCATTTAGTCCATTTAAATTTAAGGTTAGTATTGTTATGTGTGAACTTGATCCTGCCATTATGATATTAACTGGTTATTTTGCTCGTTAGTTGATGCAGTTTCTTCCTAGCCTCGATGGTCTTTGCATTTTGGCATGTTTTTGCAATGGCTGGTACCGGTTGTTCCTTTCCATGTTTAGGGCTTCCTTCAGGGTCTCTTGTAAGGCAGGCCTGGTGGTGACAAAATCTCTAAGCATTTGCTTATCTATAAAGGACTTTATTTCTCCTTCACTTATGAAACTTAGTTTGGCTGGATATGAAATTCTAGGTTTAAAATTCTTTTCTTTAAGAATGTTGAATATTGGCCCCCACTCTCTTCTGGCTTGTAGAGTTTCTGCTGAGAGATCTGCTGTTAGTCTGATGGGCTTCCCTTTGTGGGTAACCCGACCTTTCTCTCTGGCTGCCCTTAAGATTCTTTCCTTCATTTCAACTTTGGTGAATCTGGCAATTATGTGTCTTGGAGTTGCTCTTCTCGAGGAGTATCTTTGTGGTGTTCTCTGTATTTCCTTAATTTGAATGTTGGCCTGCCCTACTAGGTTGGGGAAGTTCTCCTGGATGATATCCTGAAGAGTGTTTTCCAACTTGGTTCCATTTTCCCCCTCACTTTCAGGCACCCCAATCAGACGTAGATTTGGTCTTTTTACATAATGCCATACTTCTTGCAGGCTTTGTTCATTTCTTTTTCTTCTTTTTTCTTTTGGTTTCTCTTCTCACTTCATTTCATTCATTTGATCCTCAATCGCTGATACTCTTTCTTCCAGTTGATCGAGTCGGTTCCTGAAGCTTGTGCATTTGTCACGTATTTCTCGTGTCATGGTTTTCATCTCTGTCATTTTGTTTATGACCTTCTCTGCATTAATTAGTCTAGCTGTCAATTCTTCCACTCTTTTTTCAAGATTTTTAGTTTCTTTGCGCTGGGTACATACATAATTCCTCCTTTAGCTCTGAGAAGTTTGATGGACTGAAGCCTTCTTCTCTCATCTCTTCAAAGTCATTCTCTGACCAGCTTTGATCCGTTGCTGGCGATGGGCTGTGCTCCTTTGCAGGGGAAGATGCACTCTTATTTTTTGAATTTCCAGCTTTTCTGCCCTGCTTTTTCCCCATCTTTGTGGTTTTATCTGTCTCTGGTCTTTGATGATGGTGACGTACTGATGGGGTTTTGGTATAGGTGTCCTTCCTGTTTGATAGTTTTCCTTCTAACAGTCAGGACCCTCAGCTGTAGGTCTGTTGGAGATTGCTTGAGGTCCCCTCCAGACCCTGTTTGCCTGGGTATCAGCAGCAGAGTTTGCAGAAAATAGAATATTGCTGAACAGCGAGTGTACCTGTCTGATTCTTACTGTGGAAGCTTCCTCTCGGGGGTGTACTCCACCCTGTGAGGTGTGGGGTGTCAGACTGCCCCTAGTGGGGGATGTCTCCCAGCTAGGCTACTCAGGGGTCAGGGACCCACTTGAGCAGACAGTCTGTCCGTTCTCAGATCTCAACCTCGGTGTTGGGAGATCCACTGCTCTCTTCAAAGCTGTCAGACAGAGTCGTTGCATCTGCAGAGGTTCCTGCTGCTTTTGTTGTTGTTGTTGTTAACTGTGCCCTGTCCCCAGAGGTGGAGTCTACAGAGACAGGCAGGTTTCCTTGAGCTGCTGTGAGCTCCACCCAGTTCGACCTCCCCAGCGGCTTTGTTTACCTACTTAAGCCTCAGCAATGGTGGACGCCCCTCTCCTAGCCTCGCTGCTGCCTTGCCCTTAGATCACAGACTGCTGTGTTAGCAATGAGGGAGGCTCGGTGGCCGTGGGACCCTCCCGGCCAGGTGTGGGATATATTCTCCTGGTGTGCCCGTTTGCTTAAAGCGCAGTATTGGGGTGGGAGTCACCCGATTTTCCAGGTGCTGTGTATCTCACTTCCCCTGGCTAGGACAAGAGATTCCCTTCCCCCTTGCACTTCCCAGGTGAGGCAATGCCTCACCCTGCTTCAGCTCTCGCTGGTCGGGCTGCAGCAGCTGACCAGCACCGATTGTCCGGCACTCCCTAGTGAGATGACCCCAGTACCTCAGTTGAAAATGCAGAAATCACCGGTCTTCTGTGTCGCTCATGCTGGGAGTTGGAGACTGGAGCTGTTCCTATTCGGCCATCTTGCTCCGCCCTCCGATTATATCTTTAAGTTTTAAAAATGTTGAAAAGCAACTGGATCATGTAGTAGTATATGTATGTGTTTCTAAACACCTTATATATCATATATTATTACAAAATATTTATAAACACATAATTTTCGGAGACTTACATTCTTTTTAAAATGATGCTTCATTAATAAAAATACTTCACTAAGTTTTTCATTCAGAAAATTTTAATCTAAACTAGACTGAAGTACTACTAAACAATAATCCGTAAAAAGGGACCACTGCCAGTTGAGTGAGACCTTACATTATTTAATTTTTTGCTCCAAGTACCGTATACATCAAAATATATTAGACAAAAATTATTTTCACATTCTCTTATTTCTGTTTTCTAAGATGAAGCATGAGTGGGTTGGTTTGCGTGTTTAGAACAGGGGTAGGGAACAGGGAGATATCCAACCAAGGATGGAAAAGCATCTCTTCCCTTAATTTTCTTCCTCCAAATTAAGGTGCTGTAACTTGAATGAACACTCAAGTTAATGTGTACATATGTTATGGAAAAATAATGCAGTGATGGATGAAAGAATCAGTTTTCATATTCGGAATTAATACAAAGAGGGGATACAGAAAATTGAAGCTAGGCTTAAAATTGACCCCCAAAATTTATCTGAACAAATGAAACCTTAGAAACCCTTTAAATATAGTATAGCCTTGGAAGTGAATGATATGGAATGATCATAGTAAAACCACACTAATATGAAATGTAAACTTACCTATGACTATATGACAACTTGGGCCCAAGGAAAGCTGGATTATCAGTGCTATATGTATATAAAAAAGTTTGTCATGAACCTAGACTGTGTCACTTTTTTCCATACTAAGAGGGATGCTGTCTCATCCACCCAGCATGAATGAAAATTTAATTATATTCAATTATTTTACCTGGTTTGGAGATACAAATAAAATACTATAATTTAACATTTATTGAGTGCTTATTTTCAAGTGATTATCATGTTAAAGGCTTTAGGTCATTGACTAATATAATTCCATAATAACCACCCTGACTAGGTGTTTTCACTAGCTGAATTTTTCAGATAAAATTGAGACTTTGAGAGACTGAATAACTTTTCCAATATTATCCTGCTAGTAGAAAGTGGCAGAACTGAGATTGAATCCTAGTTCTTATAGAATCACCAATCTCTCTTAACCATTATGCTGTTTATTGGCTTTTATAAATAATTACTTCAAATTACCTACTTGGTGGCATCCTTAATTTGGAGACAAACACTTATTTAAACAACACTTAATGAAACAGTTATTTATTTATTTAAACAAACAATTAAATATTTATTTAAACAAAGTTTAAATAAGATACAGTTTTTGTTCTTGAAGAACTTACAGTATACTAGAGGGAGACAGACATGTAAACAAAAAAACAAACACCTCTAAGTTTTTGCCTTTGTACAGAGAGAGTGGTCTGTTCCTTTTGGACTTTTACTTTCAAGAAGTTTTATGCAAGGTCCATAAATATATTGTGTCTGAGTTTCATTGTGAATAGTTAGCATGTATTCACTTACTGAAGGGAAGCCATTAAAATGTTTTAGGCTGAATTAGAAACACTGGACATCAATGAAGAAGAGGATTTCAGTTGAGAACAGTGAGCCGAATTAAAAGGCTGTTGAAGTAGTCAAAGTGAGGCCAGATGGAGACCCAAAGGGAGGTAGTTCCAGAGACAAGGTACTACGAAGAGAAGGGATTTTGGTGTTTGAGGAGCAGCAATCATGGACCACACACATTTCTGAGTGGAAGTAAATCGGCTCAACCTATGTCACTGCCCGGGCTTTTGACAGCCAACTGTTGCTTTCCCTGTTTTCAGTTACTTAATTTATATTATTTTTGAAGATACTACCTAGCATACTTAAGAAACTTCACTTTCCAAAAATCTTTGCCTATTATTGTCCCATCAGGAAAACTCCTTATCAAAGAAAACTTTCTCTTTGGAATTATTTTTTTCTTCAGTGTCAAATGCTTTTGTATTCTGTTGAAGATTTGTTTTTCATTAAAAGATAACTTCCACTTCCTGTATTGGAGCAATCCAATGAGAATGAAGAAGGTTAGAATATAGTTGTCCCTCGGTATCAGCAGGAATAATTGGTTCTGGGAACCAGGTGGATATCAAAATCTGCAAATGCTCAAGCTCCTTATGTAGAATGGTATCATTGTAATTGCATATAATCTATGCACAGCCTCCCTTTAGATAATCTCTAGATTACTTATAATACCTAAATCAATGTAAATCCTATGTGAATAGTTATTATATCATGTTTTCTATTTGTATATTTTTATTGTTGTATTGCTATTTTTATTATTTTTTAAAAAATATTTTCAACCTGAGGTTGGTTGAATCCATGGATGAGGAATCCAAGAATACAGAAGGCCAACTGTAATTGATATTGGATCAAAAAGAGAGTAATAGAAAAAAAGGCATAAAAATAAGAAAAGACAAATGAAACAAACAAAAAAGCCACAACAAAAGCAACCCAACTCAGTTAGATTCAAGTTTCATAATGTTTTTTTTTCCTTAAAAGTATGATTAAAAGTTGATGAGAGATACTTGGAGGAAAAAACAAAACAAAGTAAAATACAACCAAAAAAAAAAAAAAATGAGGAAGTTCAGTAACAGAGAAAACTTAATTGCTTTTAGAATATTTTCACAATGGTAAAGGTGCAAATTAGTTTAATAGGACACAAATTTGTAAATGTAATTTTGTTAACAAATTAACGAGGCAATGATTTCTTGTAGTCTATAAGATGTCACTATACAGACAAAACCTTTTTTTGTGTTATATAACAAACTTTACTAAAAAGATAGATGTCTCATAAGTATACTAAAATTTTTCTAAAAGGCATTTATTAAAACAGGTGTCAACATTTTTAACACAAATAGGATGAACTAGAAGAAGATATATAGGAGACTAGAAGAATATACATTCTCATTGGAAATTCTACAGCTCCATACTTGGAATCCTAAGCTATAATTGGATGTGGAATACTCGATTTGAGAGAATTTTCCCAGAATACTAAAGTTCTCTCTTTTTTATCATCCAAAAAAAAAAAAAAATCCTCATTAAAAACTTCCAAAGGGCATAAAACATATTACATTGGCAGAGAGACACAAACATGATTTTAAATTTAATTTTAACCCCCTATAAAAAAAGAATTCCTTGAGTTTGGCCCAAAATTCAAAATTTCGACTTAAAAAATAATACCAATCACTATTCACTAAAAATATGCAACCTTTCATTTATTTCTGAAGAAAAGAGGTAGAATTTTATTTCCATAATGTAAAAGCAGGTCCTCATCCTCCTTTAATAGACTCTATATTTATCAAAATTTTTGTAAGCATAAAAATATGGCTGGAGTTCTTAGAAATGTTTGCCATAACTTAATCAAGAAATAAACTATTTCCTCAAACTAAAATGCATTAGAAAGAGGAAAAGGAGCTCTAAGCAAGAACTGACTGAAATCTTTCAGAATTATATTTGTATTTTCAATAATGGCCAAGGACATAAAACTACAAGTGTCCACCAGGTGAACATAATTTATATTTATTGTGTGTCAGTTATGACTCATAACATATAGTCATTATCTCTTTAACACAGTAAGCCAGAATAATAGATATGATTTTTCCCATCTTACAGATTTAAAAATGATGCTTTCAAAGTAGTCTTAACTGCTTCACAGGAATGTTGTCTCATTTTGAGCAATGTACATTAAAATTTTCCTAATGCTGTCTACATACAATATTATTGGAACAACTTTAAGTGGGTTGTGTAGTATATTGTAACACTGGTTACAAATCCTGACAGCAAGTTGTAAATATAATGGTGAGGTCAAGCCAATTCCAAGGAAAGATCTCATTTTCTGGGACATATGAGAACGTTGCCTTTTGTATATATGAGCACCGTGTAAGGGCAAATGACACAGTAAAAAACCCAAGGAAATGGCAACTTAAGTCTGAGTCATTTAAACAACATGTTGAGGTATTGGTGTAAGGTTAGGATCATGCTGTAATTATTGTTGATCTGCAAAACATTCTATTGGGCATCCTTCAATCCTTTCAAGCACCCAGCCTAAAATACTGATACTATATAATGTTGCATGACTCCAAACAAGAATGAGGACCAGTAACCTTGTACAACCCTTTCACTTTATAATTGAGTAAGTTAAAGGCTTAAGTGGTTAGACTGTTGGCAAGTCAGTCATTACAATATCAAAACTATAACCCAAATCTCCAAACTGTTTTTTCCCTTTATGTTTTCTACCATATCATACTGCCTGGTATAAAGACAATGGTAACGTTCGTGTTTTTTAACTCTATCTAACTGTTAATATTTTTTTGATAAACATAAATGACTGAGATAAGAAAAATAATTTACACATGCATTTTAAAATATTTATTGTATGATTGACATACACTAACTTCCACAAATTTAAATTGTATATTTTGATAAATACTGACACTTATACAAATTGTAAACACAAAGTAATCATCATTCCCCCAAAACTCCCTTTTTTCTCTGTAATTCTTCTCACCCACACTTCCTAACTGCAACTCCATCCCCAGGAAAACATTGTTTTTTCTGGTCACTATATTAGTTTACATTTTATACACGCTTATATAAACAGACTCATACAATCTACATTGCATTTCTGGTCTTGTTTCTTTAACTGAGCATACTTATTTGGAGATTTATCCATATTTCTATGAATATTGATAGTTCGTTGCTCATTATAAATTTATACTATTTCATTGTATGGTTATATTATGATTTTTTTTATCCACTCACACGTTCATGGACAGTTGTGTTGTTTTCAACTTTTGGCTGTTACAAATAGAGTTGCTATGAACATTTGCACTCAAGTCTGTATAGGAACATATGTTTTTAAATTTTGGGTAAATACCTAGGAATGGAATGATGAGTTCATTTGGTTGGTATATGTTTAACTTTTTAGTAAAGTTCAAAATTGTCTCAAATAAGTTGTGACATTTTACTTTCCCACTGGTAATGTGTAGGAGTTCCAGTTGCTCCATATCTTCATCAATACTGGTGTGGTTACACATTTTAATTTTAGATATTATAGTAGGATGCATAGGGATGTCTCATTGTGGTTTCAATTTGCATCTCCCTAATGTCAAAGGATGTTAAGCATCTTCTCGTGTATTTGTCGTGCATATTCCTTCATTGTTTCAATGTCTCTTCAAAGCTTTGCCTGTCTTAAAATTGAGTTGTTTGTATTCTTATTATCAAGCTTTGAACATTATTTTTCTGCTCTGGAAACGATCCTGTTGTCAACTATGTGATTTGCATGTATTTTCTCCCCCGTTTGTGGCTGACCTTAACAGTGTTTTTCAAAGTAGAAATTCTTAATTTTGATGAAGTCCATTTCATTTTTATGGGTTTCTATTTTAGTGTTGTGTCTATAAAATTTTTACCTATCCTAAATTTACAAAGATTTGTTTTCTATGCTTAGTTTAGACATTTCATAGTTTTAAGTTTAATGTTTAGCTCTGTGAATGATTTTGGGTTTTTTGCATATCTTGTGAGTTATAGATCAAAATTCATTTTTTTTGCATATGTATAGTCAGTGCCACTTGTTGAAAAGACTATGCTTTCTTCACTGAATTCCCTTCACACCTTCATCAAAAATCAATTGGCCATGTAATTTTGTAATTCATTTTTAGATTCTCCATTCTGCTTTATTGTTTTGACTGTTTTGATGTATTTGATTTTTTATCTTGAAAACTTGCAAAACACTTTTTAGTTCCAGTGGCTTTTTGTGGATTCGGTTGGATTTTCTTCTTACACATCAGGTCATCTTATTATAAGGAAAGTTTTATTTTTTCAATTTTTAATGGCTTACATTTTTGTTTTTTGACTTAGTGCACTAGGCAATACTTCCAGGACAATGATAGTATAAGTGGAAATAGTGGAAATTCTTGACTTTTTCCTGATCTTGACAGGAAAATATTCAATCTTCACCATTAAGTGTAAAGTTAAATGTAGGTTGTTCATAGATTCCCTTTTCAGGTTAAGTAATTTTTCTTCTATTTCTAGGATCCTTGGACTTTTATCACTCAGAGTATGATCTATTTTGGTAAATATTCATTATTAATTTGAAAAGAAATATGTGTTCAGCTGTGGTTAGCTATTGCATTCTAAAACCATCAATAGTGTCAAGTTGGATGATAGTGTTGTTCAAGTCTTATTCAGAGAGACAGTTGAAATATCCTTCTATAATTTGTTTCTTTTTTGATGATGAAATTGTGTTTATTTTTTTCAGCTCTATTAATGTACAATTGAACATAAAATTGGTATATTTAAGGTCTACAATGTGATGATTTTATATATTTATATATTGTGAAATGATTACCACAATCAAGCTAAAAAAACATACCCATCACCTCAAATTGTTATCTTGGTTTTGTGTGTGTGTGTGTGTGTGTGTGTGTGTGTGTGTGTGTGTGTGTTTGTGATGACAACAATTGAGAACTTAAGGTCTATTCTCTTAGCAAATTTCAAGTATAAAATACATTATGTATTATTAACTGTAGTTAACATGTTAAATATTATATCTCCAGGACTTATCCATCTTATGAATGAAAGTTTATATCACTTGACCTCAACGTCTCTACCATTTCCTACCCTCCTATCCCCTGGTACCATCATTCTGCTCTCTGTTCATATGAATTCAAATTTTTTAGATTGCACATATAAGTGATGTCATTCAATATTTTTTATTTTTCTATGTCTGGCTTATTTCTCTTAGCATAATGTCCTCCAGGTTCATCCATGTTGTTACAAATGGCAAGATTTACTTATTTTTAATGCTGAATAACACCTCATTGTATATATATGACATATTTTCCTTATCCATTTACCCACTGATGAACACATAGGTTGATTCCACATCTTGGGTTTTGTGAATAAAGCTGCAGTGGACATGGGAGCACAATATCTGAAATAATGATTTCATTTCCTTTGTATTTGTACATATAAGTGAGAATGCTGGATCATATGGTACTTCTATTTTTTAACTTTTGGAGGAATCTCCATCCTGTTTTTCATAAGGATGGTATCAATTATATTCTCTGCAATAGTGTACAATGGTTCCCTTTTCTCCATATCCTCACCAACACTTATCTTTTGTCCTTATTTGTAATAGTGTGAAGTGATACCTCATTGTAGCTTTGGATTAGCCTTTTTCTGAGGATTAGTGATGTTGAGCATTTTGCCATATACCTGTTGGCCATTTGTATGTCTTCTTTGGAGAAATATCAATTTAGTTTTCTTTTCTTTTTTATTTCCTGATTTGTTTGACTACCTATTAGCCTCTTATCAAGTATATAATTTGCATTTGTTATATTTTGCCTTTCATAGTTTGTCTCTTCATTCTGTTGATTGTTTTAATTTTTTTTTTGCTCTTAAAAAGCTTTTTATTTTGACTTAATCCCATTTGCCTTTAAAAAAAAAATTGTTTCCTGTGTTTTTCGGGTCATATCTAAAATATCATTGCCAATATCAATGTCATAGTGCTTTTCTCCTGTGCTTTCTTGTAGATGTTTTATGGTTTCAGGACTTACATTTAATCTTTAATCCATGTTGGATTGATTTCTGTGTATGATGTGAAATAAGGATATAATTTCAGTCTTCTGCTTGTGGGTTTCCAGCTTTCCTAGAATCATTTATTGAAGAGAATGTCCTTTCCCCATTGTGTTTTCTTGGCATCTTGGTCAAAAATCAATTGGCAGTAAATATGTGGGTTTCATTTCTAGTCTGTCTGCATTGTTCCATTAGCATATGTATCTGATTTTAAGTCGATACCATGTTGCTTTGGTTGTTATAGTTTTGTATTTTTTTTTTGAAATCTGGGGAGAGTGATGCCTCCAACTTTGTTATTTTGTATAAGATTGCTTTGGCTACTTGGAGTCTTTTATGGTTCTGTAATGAATTTTAGGATTGTTTTTCAACTTTATGTAACATATCATTGGGGCTTTCATAGGGATTGCATTGAATCTTTAGATCACTTTGAGTATTATGAGTATTTTAATAGTATTATTTCAAACGAAGAATATGTGATATCCTTTCATTTATTTGTGGCTTCAACTTCTTTTGTCAATATTATATAGTTTTCAGTTTACAGATCTTTTACCTCCTTAGACATATTCCTAAATATAATATTTTACTTTATTTTATTTTATTATAGATATTGCAAATTGAAATGTTTTCTTAATCTTCTTTGGATAGTTTGTTGTTAGTGTATAGAAATGCCACTGATGTAAGAAATTCAGTGCTTCTTGTTTTTGTTGTTGTTGTTTTTCTTTCTTTTTTTTTTTTTTTAGATGGCGTCTAGCTGTGTCCCCCAGGCTGGAGTGCAGTGGTGCAATCTCTGCTCAACGCTAGCTCCGCCTCCCGGGTTCAGGCCATTCTCCTGCCTCACCCTTCCTAGTAGCTGGGACTACAGGCGCCTGCCACCGTGTCCTGCTAATTTTGTTTGTGTTTTTAATAGAGACGGGGTTTCACCATGTTAGCCAGGATGGTCTCAATCTCCTGACTTACTGATCCGCCCGCCTCGGCCTCCCAAAGTGCTGGGATTACAGGCGTGAGCCACTGCTCTCGACTGAAATTCAGTGCTTCTTTACATTAAACATAATATAATTTTCTAAAAGTTTAAATATTGTCTTATTTAATCACCACAACAATCTAATGTAGTTTCTTACACTATCTATAGAGGATGAAATTGTGGCACACAGGATGAGGTTTATATAACTTTTGTAAGCCCATACAGATATTAAAATTGAATGATGGCATTTTGAGTGAAGATGTTATGTGATTAGATATCCTTCACTCTGTGTTGCTTTACTTATCCAATCACATTACCTACTTAAAATGATTAAAATAATAAAATATTTTACTAGCAGCAAATGAAAACTTATGTATATCTCAGAATCTACTTATAACCACTAACTAAAGAAAAACAATTTCATACATTTTTCTAAATAACATAGCATTTAAAGCTATATTCTAAAAAGGATTTCATATATTGCATAACGATTTTACCTAATTACTATCACAACATGTAGTCAAATATGGATGTTTAAAATGTGGTGTTGCATAGTGATAGAATTTTAAAAATACATCAGTGAAATCCATTTAGGAGTGAAAATGTGACTTTTCTATCTTTAATTTATAAGGCTAATAAAATTAAAATTATATATACTTTACTGAGTGGTGGAGTGGTCCAAATAACAATGGAATGAAAAATTATTTAAAATACTCTCATTCTCAGGAAAAAAAAATCCTTTGCAAAAGCAGATGGCTAAACTATTTGATTTAACTCTGTGTGTGTGTGTGTGTGTGTGTGCTTAGTATTGTTAGATGTATGAAGATGTGCTTAAATCTTTTAAGCATGGAAGAATATTTTTGTCATAATCAGTAGTGCAGACACCTGAAAATTCCAGCACAATGTATTTTTTTAACTATAACTGTTTCAGTTTGCTAATGCAGCACTTACTTTTCCACTGCAAAGATATTTAAGGTCTCAATGGTTAACCTTATTTTAGTATTACTGTGGAGAGAGTTGCAATCTGAATCTAGAATAAGTCATTTAGTTTAAAATAAATGGACAGACACATCTTTCAAGTTTATAGATACAGTTTCCAGTGACCCAGTTTTTGACATATTACTGTCATGGTTCACTCTAGATTTCCCAAATACTATTTCAGTGATTACTGAGCCAGGGACAGTATGCTTGATTTTGTCAGTTTATACTTGAATACCTTTAATATGTGAATCTATGCATCATACTAACCACTTATCACTCTAACCCTCTAGAGCATATGAGCACAACACACAAATCTATTTTGGCTGTTCCTTAAATGTCATGAATACCCTAGCTATATTTGATTTTAATATATATTATTTTTTAAAGAGAGAAATACTGTACATCATATTTCTGAAGGAAACTTATTTTGACAAAATATCCATCTGTTAAACAGGGCATATATGTTTTTATATATATCCTCTTTAATATATATAATATATTAATTATATTAATATACATATAATATATGGTGTTTATATATAAGTATATGTATTCACACATAATCACACACACATAGACATAAACAAATTGACTAACAAACATATGCATATCATAAAATGTGATTTTGGTACTATATAAGAGTTACATTTTTAAAGAACAACATAAGCCCTATAAATAGTATAAACTCAAGAAATATTTGTTGATTAAATGACTGCATAGGCAAATGAAGAAACTACCTGTAAAATTGATCTAAATAACATTAAAAATTGATTGTATCCCATCCAATATCATAGAATAATATTTTCTATATTACTGCAATTACCATATCTTTGATTTTCTTTACCACCAACCTCTTATTTGTGCGGTTATCTTTTTCCTCTAGTGCTCTCCCTCTTTGTGTCTCCTGCCTAAGCTAAACGTAACTAAAATAAAAAATATAAGTTGCTTTAAAGTGTACCACCATGAAAGCTTCTTTGTCTGATTCTTTGGAAGTAGTCAGTGGCTTTACCCCCTACAAGTTGATTTTTGTATTTTAAACTTAGTCCTGAAAAGGCATTGTTTGCTTGATCTCCATAAAATTGCATTTTAGTAGCATGACTTGATGTGCTTAATAAATTAGTTATGCATCTTAATGATAGGAGATAGCTTAACCTGTCTTTAAAGCATCATCATAAAGCTGGTCATGCATTTTTCTTAAGTGTTTTCCCTAGCACTATGAAGCTGTATGCTCATATTTATATCAAAACTCTTTCAGATGATTAGATTTTGCATATTTTTGATGGACATTGAAAACAGTTTCTTTAGGACCTTAACTGCCAAAGCAAAAGTATGAAATAGTTTTGATCACCATGCTGTGATCATACTTCTATGACATTCTTAAGTAAATGGCTTACCTTGGACACACTTTTAAATATATCTGACTTCTTTTTTTCTCTTTATAGTTTTCCATCTTGTCTCTGCAAACATTCTCTTCCTTCTGTACCCCTTCCCAATATAGTATTTCAAATTTGTAATCAATTTTCTGTCCATATCTCCCTATCTGACATGTTTGCTAATAAGGTAATTCTGGCTGGGAACACTCACAGTAATTCTTTGTGGGGGTAAAATGCTACTCTACAAGGCCCAATGTGACATCTCCAATGACTTCTCAGAATTTATGAGTTTCCTTTACTGAGCTGACTTGCTTAACAGCGTGGCCACATTTCTGAGGATCATCACAGTGTCAAAATTCATTACAGTGAGAATAAGTATCTCATATGAGCCAGTTGAAAAGATAATGCAATTTACATATTTGTGGTTATTGATAAAGATTTATTTAACAATGTAGTGATTTCAGAAAAAATAATAATAGTGGGAAACATTACACCTTGTATATAATCATGATACATTAGTGGACTTATTTCAAGTTTAGTTTGAGCAAGCTATGGAAATAATTGTGTTTTTTTAAAAGTTGTTAAGATACATAGTACTCCCTAGTCTCTACTTTGCTAAAGTGGATTTAGTGTACTACAAATGGTAAACTGTTAGAATGGTCCAAGTCTAACTCATAATAAAATTTTACCTATTACAAACTGTGGTTATATGGATAAAAAATGCCTAAATATTCCAGAGAAAGTTTTACAAAATGTGTTTATTTGGATTTTTTTTACCATATTAATCAACAAATACATAGCATTTTACAATACCTCCGTATTGTTCTATTTAAATGAACACTCACATATTATTAGATTTGATGATGTTCTTTATTTTACATATGGGAAAATGGAGGCACAGACACATTCATTAACTTAAGTTCACATGGAAAAGCAGAACCAGATTATGAAAATGAAAGATATAGCTTATAAGTTGCTGCTTATTGAGGAGTATTCTTCAAACATTTCAATTTTATTTGGTGAATCAGGAAATAGGTTAATTGATCAATAGGAACAAACTAAGTTAAATGATTGATAAGTAATATAAATTAATTTAAAAAGTGGAGACTTTTGTGGGCTTCAGTTAGCTGAAAACATATTAGCGAGGAGACAGGCTTGATCTGGACATTGGAGACAATAGAGAGGCAATTGGGGAGACATTATGTTGGAGTGAGTACATAGAATATTCAAATAAATATCAAATATTATTAAAGCATTTCATAAATTAAATTTTAGCAGTAATTGATAGGAATGTGATTATTTGAAACATTGTAATTCTCAGCTTAAAATTGTTTATTACATATTGAGTATTATTATTGTTATTTTGGAACATGTTTTCCCTTCTGATTAGTTTTCTTATAATTTCCCATGTAATAATTATTACAAATAATAATTATTTTTGTCAAAAAATACACGTATCTTCTAAGTTCTACTTAAATGAATATTTAATATGAATTTGTTAGAGTAAAAGCATGAGAAACCATCAGGATCTAGAAAGGAAAGAAATTGAATGAGAATTAAGTAACTTACTTGACTTGTCTTGCTTTAAGTGGATGTCTTGCTTTAAGTGGATGTCTTATGATAATCACAAATAATCATTAATCAAAATTTATTTTCATAAGTTTGCATGAGATTACTTAATAGTTTTCTTAGGTCAATATAGTGTTGAAATATAACAAGATTTTTACATTTTTCTCCTTAGTAGGAAAGATATTCTATAACTACGGGTAAGCTCATCATCAAGAACTCCAGGAAAATTATGAAATGATTTTTCTTGTCACAGTGTCTGTCTTAGTTTCCTGAGACTGTTGTAGCAAATTACCACAAGTTTGGTGACTTCTAACAACAGAAATGTATTCTTTCAAAGGCCTCAAGGCTAGAAGTCCAAAATTCAAACTTGGCAGGGCTGCGCTCCCTACAGGGCTCTGGGGAGAATATGTTGTTTGTCTTTTCTGCCTTTGGCTGCACTGGCTTTCCTTGACTTGTGGTCTTTCAAGGCTCTAACGTTATTTGCATCTGCAAGTACTCTTTTTCTAAGTAATGTAACATTCACAGGTTACAGAAATGAAGGGGTGGGCATATCTTCAGGGGGTGCCATCACTCAACCTACTACAGCCCTCTTTTCCTTTGAGCTTTCTTCAAAATCCCTATTTCATCTGCTACCTGTGATTAGAGCTCCCTTGCTCACTGTGCTCCACTTTTACTTCATTGTAGCTCTTAGGAAGTTGTCAATTCTCTTGTTCAGCTTTTAAGACTACTCATTTGATTATTATTGCTGGTATCTAGTTTCGTGAGGTTTCTATGCTCTACGCGCTGACAAGGGTAGTAAGTATGATCTCAATACAGTGGAATCACCACTCAATACAGAGTTAAATTTCTGAAGTCAGTGGGAGAGGCTGAATGTGTAAACAACGTAAACATGGTAAGCCAGAATTAGTATAGCTACACTGACAAGTACATAAACTTGGAAGTTTAATTTACTCAAAGGTCTTGAGAAAATTGTTTATTATCTTTAATTTCATATACCTTTACAATCTTCTAATTTTTTCTGTAATCTTATAGAGTACCCTTAAAGTTCCTGGAAGTAGAGAAGCATTACTCTTCTATTTTGAGCAATCATGGAAAGAAAAAGGTAGAGGTAGTTACTCCAGGATAAGTGTTCATTTAATAAAATGGTAATAAGGAATTTACATGAATCACAGACACTATTTAAATGATTGTATAGTTTCATTCTGCTGCATATGACTAGCCAATTATCCTAGCACCATTTATTGAATAAGGAGTGTTCTTCATTGCTTATTTTTGTTGACCTTGTTGAAAATCAAATGGTTGAAAGTGTGAAGCTTTGTTTCTGAGTTTTTGATTCCGTTCCATTAGTCTATATGTATGTTTTTGTACTAGCATCATACTGTTTTCATCCGTATAGCCTTGTAATATAGATTAAAGTTAGGTAGTGTGATGCCTCCAGCTTCATTCTTTTTGCTTAGGATTGCTTTGGCTATTCAGGCTCTTCTTTTGTTCCAAATGAATTTTATAAGTTATTTTTCCAATTATTTAAAGAATGATGTTGCTAGTTTCATAAGAATAGCATAGAATCTGTAAATTGCCTTGGGAACTATGGCCATTTTACCAATATTGATTCTTTGAATCCATGAGCTTAGAAAGTTTTTCAATTTATTTGTGTCAATCACTGTGCTGAAAAGACACATGCATTTGTCTGTTCATTGCTGCACTATTCATTATAGCAAAGATGTGGAATCTATCCACATGCCCATCAGTGGTGGACTGGAGAAGAAAATGTGGTATATATATGCTATGGAATACTACACAGCCATAAAAAAAAAAAAAAACCACACACAATGAAATCATGTCCTTTGTAGCAACATGGATGGAGCTGAAGGCAATAATCCTAAGCAAAATAACACAGGAATAGAAAACCAAATATTGCATGTTCTCCCTTACATGTGGGAGCTAAACTTTGAGAACACATGGACATAAACTTGGGAACAATGGGAGCAATAGACACTGTGGACTGCTTAGAGGGCAGAGGGAGGAAGGTGGACATGGCTTGAAAAACTACTTATTGAGTACTATGCTCACTACCTGGGTGCAATATACCCATGTAACAAACCTTCACCTGTACCCCTGCATCTAACATAAAAGTTAAATTTAAAAAAATGAAATAAAAATAATCATTCCATTCTTGCACCTTCTCTTTCTGGTTGAATTGGTCAAAGGCAAATAAGAATATAATTTGACTCCATTTAGTTATGTTAACTGTTTTAGATAGTACAATCATAGTTTCCCACTTAAAATCTACTTTTTTTAAGACAAGAGATTAATTTAAGTCAGAATATGAACTTATTTGTTAATTTGGTCTTATCAGATCATATCACAGAGCAGATTGTTGCTCAATTCTGACTTGTGATTGACTTGTCTCTGGCTGAAAGAATCTAGAGATGCATAACTTAAAAACTCTGACAGAAGAGAAGGTTGCTAATTAATTAATTTTTCAAACTCAGTATACATCACTTAAACAATGTATGCTTTTACAATATTAAATGCTTATGTTTATTATTAACATTATTCTCTAAATTCTATATCTATCATTGGTTTAGAAATTTATTTTTAATAGCAATATCTATGAACTATAAATACTAATAACATGTTGCAACATAGCATTGTATCCATACATGGAATATTTTGACAGAATACACTAGACACATCTAGATACACTTATTGTTCAACTGACATAATTGGTCAAAAGTACAAGCTTGGCTGGGTGCAGTGGCTCACGCCTGTAATCCCAGCAATTTGGGAGGCTGAGGTGGGCAGATCACGAGGTCAAAAGTTAGAAACTAGCCTAGCCAATATGGTGAAACCTTGTCTCTAGTAGAAAATACAAAAATTAGCCGGCTGTGGTGCTCATGCCTGAAGTCCCAGCTACTCAGGAGGCTGAGGCAGGAGAATCGCATTAATCCGGGAGGGGGAGGTTGCAGTGAGCCAAGGTCGCGCCACTGCACTCCAGCCTGGGCGACAGAGTGAGACTCTGTCTCAAAATAATAATAATAATAATAATAATAATAATAACAACAACAACAACAACAGCAATAAAAATATAAGCTTATAACTGCTCAGAGAATTTTGATTTATACAAGATGCCAGTTGAATGTTGAGTCAGTTTTCCCCTTTTCAAGTGATGTCATGTCTTATCAGTTTAATTTATAAAGACAGTCAACAGGTATGTTGGGAAAAGCAATAAAACTCTCGTTACTGAATAAATATCACTGGGACGATCAAAGCTAGAGTAAAATCCTGGGTCAGGAACACCAACAACAAAATTCAGGGAGCAATCAGATTTCAGAATGTGATTACCAAGCTGGGTCAGATGCCTGGAGAATAGGATCTGGATGAAGTAGACATGAAAGGTGTGAGTCAGTTTGCCAGACTGAAGTCAGAATAATGAAAGCCATATTTAAAGTCTGAAGAAGCCTTTTCAGGCTGCTACAGGGATAAGGAGGTAAACAGGCAACAGAAAAAAATTAAAATGCCTCTTTGGAATGTTAAGCAGACTGCTCCATTAGCAGACTGCTCCATTGGTGTTTCCTGCCACACCTGACAGTGTGGCAAATTAGCTTATAAATTTTTGAAGAATTTTAAGAAATGGAAATATTGCATATGATAATGCACAGTTAGTAAACCTCTCTGATATGGCACAGGAAAGAAGATTAAACTACCTGAATGATGCAGCAAGGTTCTCGCCATAGAAACTAACTTGTAAAACTGACCACTCCCAAATTTGTATGTTTTTATTCACACTGTGATAGAACAAGGTAAATCTATGGTGGAGGGATGGAGGGGGAGAGAGAAACATTACAAATTGATATGGAACACTTTTAACTGACAATAGTTGCTATACCCAATGTTTCTATTCATTTATACTAATTGTAACCTACCCAAAGTCACAAAGATGGTACTTGACATAATTAGAGTTGGTTATTGAAAGATCACTGCTATAGGTCAGGCACCGAGATGCCTCATCCAAGCTGCATAATGATTTAGCAATTCCCTTGAAGAAAGTTAGTAATTTTAAAAAGAAGGTAAAGATAAAATGTCATTTCTGACTTCCAGAAACCCCAGCAGTAATATACTTCATTATATACTGCATGTAAGAGAGAAATAAAATGTTACAGGAATTGTGAATATTAAGGAACCGTATCTTCATAGAGTACTCAGAGAAGAATTTCTGAAAGATTAATGGTTCCAAACAGATTCTAAACGATGATGGTTTAGGGAGGTGGAGGGACACATTCAATATTTTATGCAAAGCCAACGTAATTTTGTATAATATTTTATACAATACCTGTTGAATAAAGAAGAATATGGCATAAAATTGAAGAGGTACATCAGAATAAGTTAATGGAGAGACTAAGATTCAGACTAAAAATTCCAGGTCTAATTCAGTAGATACTGAGATAGTAGGATGATTATGAAGAGCATCATATGAAGAAATACCATACGGGTTTGACTTATGAGATATGGAGTTGTGTATACTTGATCTAAATCTCATGTCTACCATTTTTTAGCTATGATCTTAAGTCAACCTATTTTACATTATTATGCATTATAATTTCTCATATTTAAACTCAGATTAATGAAAATATTTGCTTCATATTAATGGAAATATGTAATATGGAGGATTACATGGAAAACTTCATGTAGCAATCTAATCATGGTGCTTACCATACATTTAAGAATTATCTGTTTATTAAACAAATATTTAAGTGGCTGCTACAGGCAAGTCATTTTGTTATTGTTAGTTTTATAATATTACTATTATCATTACTTTAATTTTTGATATTGATAATAACTTGAGGACATTTATGGAAAATATACTTAGGCTGGATGAAGCATCCTAAACTTGGAGGATGACAGTGGGGGATTGGGAAGGAATCAGTGAGAATATTCAAATATTTATAATTGAATAAATGTATTTGCTTATATGGCTTTTATTTGTGATTTATATTGCCCTTATATATAATAAATAAGGTGTGTGCATATATATATATAGTGTGTGTGTGTGTGTGTCTGTATGTTTGTGTATATAATTCAGGACCATTATAAAGAGAAAAATAGGCTGGTCCTGGTGACTCACACCTGTAATCTCAGCACTGTGGGAGGCCCAGGTGGGTGGATCACCTGAAGTCAGGAGTTCAAGATCAGCATGCCCAACATGGTGAAACCCCGTCTCTACCCAAAATAGAAAAATTAGTCAGGTGTGGTGGCACATGCCTGTAATCCCAGCTACTTGGTAGGATGAGGCAGGAGAATTTTTTAAACCTGGGAGGCAGAGGTTGTAGTGAGCCGAGATCGCGCCACTGCACTCCAGCCTGGGTGACAGAATGAGACTCTGCCTCAAAAAATAAATAAAAATAAAAATGAGAGAGAGAGAAAAATACTTGCAAAATGTCTGTAATGAACATGTATAAAGACACGCTTGAGAATTTTGAGCTTCAAACTTTGCATATGTTAGTGTATCATCTGCTCTGCATTAATTTTATGTTTGTATGTCTGACCCACTGGAAATTTACATAAATAACTTTCTAAAATTTTCTGGGCCTGGAAACAAGATTTGAAATTGTAGCAATAATGAGTGTAGTGAAAATTGATGTAAATATACAGTAGATAACAAAAATGGTGGAACTTGTGAAATCCACCAAGGAAACTATGCTAATGGGATCTCATTAACTCTCAAATTAGATTACCTGACCTCTGGTTTATATTTGTAAACTTGAATCTCCAAAACATAAAGTAGCCAATTCAACATTCCAGCCATTATATAATGCTTATAATGAAAATAAAAACTAACCTTAAAATTAGTTTTATTTTTTCAACCATTTAAAAACTAAAGATAACTGACTGGTAATCACCTTTATCATCCCATTAGAAGCATTTAGTAAAAAATCAGTAATATAATATCATGCCCATTGGTATATAGCACAAAAAATAAAAATAAAGGGGTACATCATAAGCCTCATATTTTATATAAATTGAGGTTCTTACATTTTTCCTTTCATATACTCCTTGTCATATATGTAAATATAATACAACTTGAAACTTTAACGTAACATTTTCCAATTTGACATAGAAAACCGGACTCATGTTTATGTCTGCTGAAATTTACTTACACTCTGTTGGAATAAGAAGGGTAACAATCAAGAGAGTAAAAAAGCAGCCAATGGAATGGAGAAAAATACTTGCAAATCATATATCTCATAAGGGATTAATATTCAAAATATATAAGGAACTCCTACAACTGACGCAGAAAACATAATTCAGATAAAAATAGATAAAGGACACGAATAGACATTTCTCCAAGAAGAGACACAAATGGTCCCCAGGTATATGAAAAGATGCTTAACATCTCTAAAAATTTTTTAATATTAGGTTTTGGTACAATGATACAGCTCAGAGATATGGATATACAGTATGACCCTAAAGAAACATTTAATTATGGCTTTTCTTCATTAGAATTTTTTGTGTTTATTTCATATAAATGATCAAATATATTGACATAGATTTGTTTATATTCTTTCTATCTTATCCTCTTAATGTCTATAGGATAGCCTCTCTTTTATTTCTGATATTTGTGATTTGTATGTTCTCTTTTTTGTTATGATCTATCTGGCTAGAGGTATACTGTTTTTGCTGATCTTTTCAAATAACTTTATTTTAATTGATTTTCCTATTGTTTTTCTGATTTATATTTCATTGATTTATTTCTCATTTAATTTCTCTTTTATTTAAACAGAAAGTTTAATTTGAGTCTAATTTTTTAGACCTAAATTTGTTTTTCCACTTTCTTAATATAGAAGCATACATATTATATTATTTATTGTATTTTAATTTAAACATTTAATATGACACATTTTAGAGTTACTTTTATGTTTACCATCTAGTGTTTCTTATTTTGAGGGTAGATTCAAATTTCTATCTTATCTTATACTCATTGTGCTGAGAAGTTAATCCTACTTCTAGAACAGGCCTTCTGACATTGAAATCTCTCAGGTTTTTGTCAATTTCTTCATTTTCTTTTCATTTTTTAAAGATATTTCCACTAGATAATAGACTGTGGGAGGAATGTGATTTTATTTTAGTATTTTCAACATATCTAAGAAATCACTACATTGTCTTTGTCTTGCAAGAATTTCTAATTAGAAGTATGCTCTGTATCTTTCTCCTTATCTTTATTCTTTTATATGCTATATCCCACTCCCCTGTTTTCCCTACCCTTGCTGATTTTCTGAATGTCAGTTTTCTCTTGGTCTTTCAGTTTCAATGATTTATCAATGTTTTCTCTAAGTGTTTGTGTGTTTTTATATTTTTGTGTTTTTTGTTGTTGTTGTTTAATTTTTCCTGCTACATAGTGTTATCCTGGGTTCTTGGATTGGTAGTTTTGTGTGTTTTGTTTTTGGCTTTCATTTATTTTATGAAATTCTTGATCATTTTCTTTCCTATTGCTCTTCTTTAAGAAAACAATTTCATATATGTTATAGCATTTGATATTGCCAGTGTCACTGTTGGATAGTCTTATTTATTTATTCTTTGTTTTTCCTCTTTCTGTTTCAGTTTATAGAACTTCTTTTGATTCAGATTCAGGTTCACTGCCTTAACTGTGTCGATTCTGTTGATGAATTCACTGATGGAATTTTGAAGCTCTGATGTCATGATTCTTATAGGTAGCCATTGCTTGAGTGCTGCACTTTTTATAAAGGTATAACGTGACATAATCTAATGCTCAATTCCTGTCAAAATATTGGTTAAATTCTTACATTTCTTTTTGGGATATTAAAAGTTATAAGAGGACACTGGTTCTGACAACCAATGAGAATAAGTTGAATAATCTACAAAATTATAGCTATTATTCAAGCTATCAAAGAGCTGAGATCACAAGGCAAATAAATAAATCCACTTCCCCAGTATGTCAGTTTGAAATAGCAGAGATCCAGTTACAAGGAAACTTAGCACTCATTCACAGTTTACCTTCTTATGCCTCCACTGGGTGCTTTTTAGAAGGATTTGGGGTGCAGGCATGAAGGAGGTAATTGCTGAGCCATCATTGGGAAGCTCACACTACTTTTCTAGACTCTCATATGAAGCAAACTCTTTAAGTTACTGGGAAATGGAAAACAAACTCATCTCCAGAAGCAAGGCAAAATTCCACTGCTTCTGAGGTCAAAATATAAGCAAAACCGCTCTGTCTCTGGGATGGGCATGCAGCCCATGGGAATTAATCAAATAAATGTTAATGCTGAGGGAGGGTAAAAGAACATACCTTTTGCACCTGAAGGAGAAGTGAGAAATCATCTTGGGCTCAGGACTCCACATTCTGCAAGCACAGGCCTGATAATCCTGGGGAAAGATCAGGAAATTCCCATCCATTTAAGAACGATCAAAAATAAAGGCAAGGTTTGGCTTCTCTGGGGAATAGAAATGCTGAGACAATTCTACCCAAGAAGTCTCAAGAACCTCTCTGTGCTTGTCTAAAACTGTGACTACAGTAGAACAACAGAGAAAACTCAATTTATACCACCAATTTATAACACAAGCATACCTAATGATAGTACATTTCACATGTATTGTTGTGAAGATTATATTAGCCAATAGATAGAAAACAGTGTATAAGTGGGTAAGGCCTCAGAGAACATTACTACCCACAAAAATACTCCCTGTGAGTAAACTAAGTATGAAATAAATATGGTTACCATTTCTACTATAACTACAAACAGCAATAATATGCAGATTTTGGAAGTTTACATTGCATTATAGGGTTGATAACTATATATATATATATATATATATATACTTTTTTTTTTCTTTAAACGGAGTGTCGCTCTGTCACCCAGGCTGCATCACTACAAGCTCCACCTCCCGGGTTCACGCCATTCTCCTGCCTCAGCCTCCCGAGTAGTTGGGACTACAGGCCCCCACCACCATGCCCGGCTAATTTTTTGTATTTTTAGTAGAGACAGGATTTCACCGTGTTAGCCAGGATGGTCTTGATCTCCTGACCTCGTGATCCACCCGCCTCGGCCTCCCAAAGTGCTGGGATTACAGGCGTGAGCCACTGCGCCCGGCAACAATATACTTTTTTTAAATGAAGCTATTTTAACCTAAGAACTCAACAGAAATAATTATATTCATTCATATATTTTTAAAACATTCATGTACTAAATGTTATTTAAGAAATCAAAATACATCAAAATTATATAATTAGATACACTAAAAGCATATTTAGATACACATCTCATCAAAATCTTAATTTTGTAACAATATTTCTCAAAATTATTGAACCCTTTGGTTGGTGCAGAGGAATATTTCCAGGTAACAAAAATAACAAATAAAATCATATTATGGCACAAGTTTAGTTGTCTCTGATTTAAAGATGATGAAATGATTCATTTAATTTGTTCATTATTGAAAGTAAATGAGGGCCGAGAACAGTGACTCACTTATGTAATCCCAGCACTTTGGGAGGCCGAGGCAGGTGGATCACCTGAGGTCAGGAGTTCAAGACCAGCCTGGCCAACGTGGTGAAACTCTGTCTTTACTGAAAATACAAAAACCAGCAAAGCATTGTTGTTCACCCCTGTAATCCCAGCTATTCAGCGGACTGAGGCAGAAGAATCACTTGAACCTGGGAGGTGGAATTTGCAGTGAGCCGAGATTGTGCCACTGCCCTCCAGCCTCAGCGATAGAGCGAGACTCCATCCAAAAAAAAAAAAAAAAGGAAGTAAATGATTTCACTTAGAGTAAAAGATGACTGATTATTCTTCTGTTAAATTCATCAAAATTTAAAATTAAGGAAGTCTTTGCATTTTTGGAGCTACTTCTTTATATGAGGAAGTGTTCCAAACAAAAATTAGTCACGGGGGTCCCTTTTTAATAAAATATCTTATTTAACGGTAGTGTTGTTGAGGAAGAATTTCATTTGGAACTACAAATTCTGTTACTCATGCTTTGTAGTAATAGATCATATCATTAAAACTTTTTGGCTCTATGTTCTCTATTCAGTTAAAATTAATAAGATAGCAAATATATAGAAACATAATCTGCCTGTTTGTAACATTTATCATATTAAAAGGTAAAAGATGCATTTGGATGGTGTAGGTTTGTGAGGATGGCGGATGATTAAAATTAATTAGGAATATACACACAGAAATAGCGTTAGAAGAAAAAATTTTAGGTATCCTTACTGATTTGTAAAATCTGGAGTGCCAGTTTTCTTATGTGTTTGTAATTTTTGTTCATTTTATGAGCCCTTATATAGCATTCTGCTCGGTCAGTTTAGTATATTTATTATTAGGCTTTATTAAGCTGAATAGCAAATGGACAAATGCTTTATTGAGGCGAACAGCATATTGCAGCCATTATGCTCCCAAGATGATTTAGACTCTGGATAGTTATTTTACGTTGGTTTATTGTTCTCACCTCCATTAGAGACTATTACTCTATCATATTGAAGAAGTAGTGGAATCATTACTGTGGTATATTCATTAACATGGGAAAAAATGAAATGCCGATTCTGAATTCCCACAATGAAATACCTTATTGAAACAGTTCCATCTCAGCATGACATTTATGGGGAATTTCATAAGAAGTAGTCCTCTCCAAATTCCCCAAATAAAGCATCTGGGGCTGATTCTCCTCAAATTTTCAGTATTAATCTTTAAAGAAAACCAGAAGAAGCAAATTTAAAATACCAACAAATGATGCCTGTTTCGCATCATTAACCATAAGTGTTCACATTGAGAAATCTATACAATGGAAACACAAAGTCCAATATCTATTTAAATATAAAAAGAAAAACAGAATGGAATGAAAAACACATGCAATAGGAGTTACGAAACTAGTATTGCTCTTTTGTATTTTATCCTTCTGTTTACTTATATTTTCTCCCTGTTGCACAATAACCAACTTATGGTAAATTGTAGATTTTGTATATGACTGCATTCCAGCCACCTGGCATTTCTCCCTAATATATCAGCCCAATAAGTATTTGCTGAATCACTATTTTTGAAAATAATAAATGGCGGGATAAAAACATTTATCTATAAAGCTTTGGAAAGAGAGTTTTTGAATGAAAAATCTACCATATGCATGTGTATGCATCTTTTTGCATTTGTGACATCTTGGTTAAGGGGTCTTAGATAGTAGCAGCTATGCTTTCAGTTCCATAGTTTCTAAGAGTTCCAGTCCTGTTTTGTGGTGGATATTGATGCTTTTATGTTCTGCTATGACTGTATACTCCCTAAGTCTAACATATGCTTTCTTGTGTACTTTTCTCATTGTCATCAGGTTAGCTCAGTTCTTTATCACTTCCAAATTGGTTTAAAGTAACAAATTAACAACTGATATCTAGCTCAAAAACACTGGTATTATACTACATTCTCTTTCCCTTGCCATTTGAAATTAATGATGCAATGACTTGTGCCTTTTCTTATTAAATTGTTTTATTTTTTATTGTCATGTTTCACATTTGGCTTGTATATGCTTTGTGGATAGATGGAATTTGTTAATAAATAGCTGTTTTCTTATTGGGTGTGTGTGTGTACATGATGTCAACAGAAGAAAGCAATTCATTTTCAATATTCTATGATTTCACTGTGGATAAACATAAATGATGATTAATGGTTCTGTGGTTTCTTCAGTGGATGATAAAGGCAGTACCATTTATAAACATTTCTCATATCATTTTATAGAGTACTTTTTGGAGATATGCATTAATAGCTGGATCAAAATTATTTCGACCACTTCGGTAATGCTTTTTCTAAACTGTGCGTTGTACATGTTCCTAAATTTTGTATAGGATAAGAAAATGAATGAAAACATTTTCTATGAGGATGGGCTTTCCCTGGCATCAGTCTATTCCCAGAATCCAAAGCTTTAGTCGTTCATAAGCTTGCATTTTAAAATATTATTTTAGTTATATCTATCCTAAAAGACTTTGTATACTCACCAGAACAGGTATTTTAAATATGGAAGATATTAATATTCTCCTATTAAAAGGTATACAGAGTCTTTGAATCTAGAAAGGGATCTTATTAAACCTGTTGTTTTCCTACCTACAAGTGTATTCTGGAAAGAAAGACAGGACTCTACCAAACTGTCAAGGGCAATTCTCTTCCTTCACTATTTGGTTATAATAGCTGGTTAGAAGATTCTTTCTTAGTAAAATAGTCTCAAGATTTTAACTATCCCCAATGTTGTGCAATTAGCAAAACTGGGACAATTTTTGACAGAATGATGTTTATTACATGTGTAAACATTTAGCATTATTTATTCTATAATCAGATAGGCAATTGTATAGACACATAATAGCATGTATCATTCTGACTTACAGCAAGGATTATTTTCTAGTGATCATTGGTTAGCATCCACTTATTCCATTAGAACATGCTTTCAGATATTCTTGGATAGAGAACAGAACCACATTTTTATATCTACAAAGCCTTTATGTAGTTTCCATATGTTATTTGAAACATAGATATTCCATGTATTCCATGTTTCTCAGAGTAAGTGGTATATCTGTAAACATAGAATATGAAGCTCAAAGGCTCCCAGGAACCAACAGGTTTTAAAATGATGCATGGCACAATAGGTATTAAGGAGTCATATCTAAAATCCACTGAAAAAAATATTATTATCAAAACCGTTTAAAAGGTTGCCATAATAACTAAGTAAACAATGCCTAAGGCCAAATGGAATATAGTTTTAGGCCAGGCGCAGTGGCTCACGCCTGTAATCCCAGCACTTTTGGAGGCCTAGACGTGTGGATCACTGGAGGTCAGTAGTTCAAGATTAACGTGGCCAAGATGGTGAAACCCTGTCTCTACTAAAAATACAAAAATTAGCCAGGCATGGTGGCACATGCTTGTAATTCCAGCTACTCAGTAGGCTGAGGCTGGAGAATTGCTTGAACCCTGGAGTCAGAGTTTGCAGTGAGCTGAGACCATGCCACTGCACTCCAGCCTGCGGGACAGAGCAAGACTCCATCTCAAAAAAAAAAAAAAAAAAAAAAAAAAAAAAAAAAAAAAAAAAAAAAAAATTGAATTGAATAAAGTTTTAAGGATTAATGTTAGTATTTCGCCAAGAAAAACGTGGTTTTTATCCTAGCAACTCTCCTATAAAAGAGAACATTATAAAACTATTCTATTAAGTCTTTGAGAAGCACAGACTCCAGACTCTGCAAATTCCATGAATTCAGATGTCTTTCTAAAATATTCTTATTTAACTTTCTTTCACCTGATACATATGCTGGGTAATGCATCACCATCAGCTTAGTAGCTGAAGCCAGCCAGAAATCACAGTGGACAAGACAGACATAGCCCAGCACTCATAAAATTCTAAAGCTACATTATTCTCCACATCAATGAAATCTTTCTGAGACTAACCTTCAATTAATGACAGAGTGTGTCAGCTGCTCTAAACTCAAGTGCAGCAGCTTAGAGGTGTGTCTTGCATCCTTGTACATCACTCACATTTCTATCCCACACACTGCTGCTAATCAATTTCTGAAATAAAATTTTAAATCTAATTATTTCACTTCCTTTATTTGTCTCTCATTGACTCCCATTGGCCTTGGGATAAAGTGTGATCGCCATAGCTAAACACAAGTATTTTTTGAAATCTAGACTTTTCTAGCTATCCAGTTTGTTTAAATTATTGCTATCATTTTGAACAGTTTGACTTTTTTAGCCTTTAGCTGTTTCCAATAGGAGACCACTAGAAATAACCATATAAAGCAATCAGTTAAACATTTTCCTCAAAACAGAAGCATTTGTTGGAAAACATCACATACAGTGACTTAACACTGTATTTTTAGCTTATGTATAAGACACAATATGATTTGAAGAAACAAAAAGAAATTTAGACAAAGACAATTAGTATTAACTCCTTGCACTTCTGCTATATAACTATTATTTTTTACATTTTTGTTGCAGAGCCAAAAAGTTATTGTGCTATATTCATTGTGGTGTCCAAAATTCTCTGAAACAAATTACATCTGCTATTGAGAAAATTTTTCATAATTACTTTGCATGTATCACCAAGATTTTTCTTTCACATAAAACTCTATTATGTTGATGTGAACATCTATTTGTGTCTGTGGAACTTGTTTTTTTGTTTTGTTTTGTTTATTCTTTGGAGAGAGAGCCATTAGAATTTTATAAATTTAATGGATTTTCCTTTTCACAAATTCCTAGATAGTTTGATCATTATTTTCAGGAAAACTTTTTAGCAATACACTTTCATATGTATAAAGGAGCGAATTTTATTCCTATGTATTTAGATAACCAGGTCATTAGTATTAGGATTAGCTTACAGTATAGAGACACAGAAACATTTAATGTGTTTCTTATTTTACATGACACATGAGAAAAATAATATTGTTTTGATAATATTAATCAAAAAAAAAACTTCTGCATGTATCTAGGCTTTGTTTTATCTCATTTATATCCACATATCTGTAAAAGAGTTTGGGCAAGGTTACCAAGATAACACGTACCAGAGTCAAGTCTAATTCTGCTGATACAATTGCTGGCACACATAAACACTGTACTAAAATGGCTCTGTTATAAAAGATTTGCCAATTGTGTATCTTTACATTTATAGTATGTCTATGCATTTCATTTTTTCATCATATCAGTAATATTTCTAATTTTACTAAAAGAAGGGATATGTACACAGTAGCCATTTAGTACATTTTTAGGTTGGTGCAAAAGTCATTGTAGGCCATTTTAATAAAATATAAATAAAATTATTATTTTAAAAAATTTCAGTTTACATTTTCTTCCATTGTTAGAGCTTATGTTAGATAAAAATTATGCAGTGAATTTCTATTATATTTCATGTTATTGGGATGAAGCACAATTAAAATTCCAGAATAGAGAAAAATTAATAAAAGTATTATCAAATTTTGTTCAAATATACAGAAAGTGTGAAAAGTATTTAAAAATCACTTTTGTAGTAGTAGAGCAATGAGAGCGTTCATGTGGAATCATTATAATGTGTTTCTAGTCAAGCAAAAGCAGAATTCTCCCCATGAGAGAGTGTCTAGATCAAAGAAATTGCTTCTTACTTCACTTTCTTAACCACAAAATTATTTAGAATCCATTTCAAGCTCCCCATGTTCACATAACCTTCCCAGTAGGTTTATTTTACCTCTGAGCATCTGGTTATTGGTCATTGAGAAGAAAATATTTCCTAGAATCTAGGGCTAGTCGCTATGGGGGGAATACTCATCATATACAATAGCAACATAAATTCCCTGTTACACAATGAAGAAATAAAGTAGAGGATCTCTTGTATAAACAGGTAGAATGAAATAATTTTACGTGGCTAAGAGGATCACAGGCAGAGATGCTGATAAGTGTACGTTGCCATAGAAACAATTAGCAGGATTGACACAATTATACTTTGCAGGCATAAGAGTATAATGTTGGAAGTTTTATAGAAATTAAGGGAACTATCTGAAATGTAGGCAAGATTGAATGAGATCAGGGTACATAAGCATCAGGGAGGCTGAATGAACAATCACAGCAGCTTAATGTACCATTTAAAAGGGATATTGATTGCTTAGAATTATAAAAATATAATGTAATATAAACACAACATTACAAAGTACACTAATATATTTAGAGTTATTTCTAAATTAAAATTCAAAGTAATAGTGTAAAGTGGTCATTTTCTGATCTGAGAACCTCCTGGTAGGTGAGTTGTGGAGAGGAAGGAACATCAGAACATATTCCTATACTTCTCTAGTGAGGTCGGAAAGATTTCAGATAGTATTCAACTCCATTACATATGCAACTATACCCAGACATGCAAACTTTTGATGCAACTATGAGCCATCATTATGGCTAAATAAGCTATAGAGGCTTTAAAGTAAATATACATGAGCTGAATTTTTCTTTCCTCAAGACAGAAAAAAAGTGTACTATTCCTTTAGCAAAAATTATTCTGCACTGATTATTATTTTCAAATAAGTAAAGTTACCATGTAAGCACCATGCCCTTTAAATTAATATTGAATATTTTGAAAATGATCCTTTACAAAGTGAATTGCACATTTTTATTTATTTAAAAAAACTGATATCCTAATTTCAGAATGACTGGCACACAATTTCAATTCATGTACATGCTCTCCTTTACCTTTTATTCCTTCTTTCTGGATATGAGAAATCACAGCTTCTGACCCTCCTTCTGTTATACCCTACCTTTGAAGATTTCAGTTTACTGGAATCTGAAAACAAAATAAAACAAAATAACAGACAGTCAAACTTCTTAGATCTTGTATAAATGAGCAGTGAAGAAGGTCTGAGTGAAGATTTAGCAGAACTTGCCTTTTGCAAACAGAACTTCATGTATCTGACTAGAAGTAAGAGTTGGAAAATCATCACTAAAGCTGTAACAGAAATTCAAGAACTACATGGAAAGAGAAGTTTTTATTTCTGGTATTCTTTCCAGAGATATTTTACAGATTCCTTTTTTCAGTCTTTCAGATTCCCAACCATGTGTATTTATGCTAAATTAAATTATTGGAATTTTTTTTTTTAGAATTCTTATAGAATATATGACTAAAATGAAGGATAATAATTTGATATTTAAACAGTGTTATTGTGAAAATGAAAATGAATGTTATTAATACTTATGCTAAGACAGTAGACATGAAATGAGACTGTGGCTAACAGGAAGGGACATATATTCACCCCACCTAAATATGTGACATGTTTGTTAAAAATCCTCCAGATATCTTTTTCCAGTGAAATTAAAAAAATATATACTTAATATTTACATTTTTAAATATATATATATATATATATATATATATATTTACATTCAGCTGCTATTTGTTTATAGTTCCCTAAAATTGGCACAGAGGGAAGCAAATAGTTAAAATTACATTTCTCCCTTATTTTCTACCTTATATTTATATAAGAAAGTCATAAATCTTTCTTTAGTCCTTAGTTCAAAGATTACTTTTAGTCTTCTTTTACAAATAAAAGCAATAGTTTGGGGAGTGGGAAACGAGATAGGATAATTTTCCTCTGGTTAAAAAAAAATTCTTTGAGACTCTGTTGTTCACTTTAATGCTTCAAAATACTTCCAAGGCGTCTTTGAAGGTTTAAAAAAAGAATTTGTGAATTTTTTATGGAATGCCACTTAGTAGGTGCCAAAACATATTTCGCAGGTGGTAGCTAATTTTCATTTTAATGAAGCTAATCTTTTCAGACTAGGATAACATAAGGTTTTACCATCTGTGTGTATCCTATTTAGTTTATCCAGGTTGGAGAAATCTAAAAGAAGGTCTGTGAAACAGAAAGCTAGATGTTGTTCAACACCAGCCTTAACTACCTGAAAGCACTACTATTTTAAAACTTAAAAAAAAAAAAAATAGGGAATACAAATTTTAATATATTAGCCTATAATTTTATCTAAATTATATATTTGTATTCAGATTGAATGATCTTTTACAGCATTACTTAGAAAGGTTTTACATGTGAGACATCTCAAAATCTAGCTGAGAATTTTCTGAGGAGGCAAGGTACGAACGTGTTTCAAAAGCCAGAGAATTACAGACATGTTGCACTTCTTCACCTTTTTCTCTCTTGTAGATCATCACTAATTATTTCCCTGCATAATCTTTGTTTCCAGCTTTGCTTCTAGCACATATTTGAATTTTCCTATTGACTTTTTTCCCACTGATTGCAAGTACCTTTTCCTTTATGGTCATATATAAATTTAGTACATATTTACATATTTTATGTAAAAGGATTGTGCCATATGTTTGGTTTTTTTTTTTTTATTTTTGGAAATAAAAAATTCTCATTGCTTTTTAAAAGTGACTTCTTAAATCTTAGCTGCATAAGTAATAAATACAACTGTAAACATTCACTACGTACTAAAATTTAAAAAGCATTCAGAATATCATGAGCTCAATGAGAATCAAAAACCAAACTAAAAAAGATATATACTTTATTGCTCAAAACAAAATGAGATATATAGAAGAAGATAAGGAAGACAAGAAGGGAGAAGGAGAGAAGAGGTTATAGGTAAAAAATGAAGAGAGGAGGAGGAAGGCATCCCACCTGTGCATAAATGTTGTAGTTGTTGTTTTAAGTATCATTATAAGGTAGCACAAGGGGAATAATGTGATTGGAAATCAGTAATTAGCATTAGTAAATGGGTTCCAAGTTAGTTCACAATTGGATTAAAAAATATAGTGAATTTCAGAAACTTATTTAGAAAAAATCTAAAATTTATTAGAAATAATGAAGAACTTTGTGCAATAAGAGCATATATGTGCCAAGTATGTTCCAGTAAAGGGCAATTAAGAGTATATCTATCAGCTGGGAGCAGTGGCTCACGCCTGTAATCCCAGCACTTTGGGAGGCTGAGGCAGGCGGATCACGAGGTCAGGAGATCGAGACCATCCTGGCTAACACAGTGAAACCCTGTCTCTACTAAAAATACAAAAATAAGTTTAGCCAGGCGAGGTGGCGGCCGCCTGTAGTCCCAGCTACTCAGGAGGCTGAGGCAGGAGAATGGCGTAAACCCGAGAGGCGGAGCTTGCAGTGAGCTGAGATCTTGCCACTGCACTCCAGCCTGGGCAACAGAGCGAGACTCCGTCTCAAAAAAAAAAAAAAAAAAAATTGCTTTTAAAAATAATTCCTTGATTATTTTTAAAGTTTTGCTCAATTGGATTCAATTGACTTAAAAAATTAACTTTCTTAATGAATGGACTAGGAATAAATAAATAAAACATGACAACAATTAAAAACTGTTTAAATTGTGAGTCTATCAGGCACAAACTTAAAACATCTCTGAGAGTATTGTATACATTTATAGGGAAGCATAATCCCATTGACATTCAATTCTGTAAATGCACAAACACATACTCCTTCAGAATGTTCTCAAATATAAAAATTAATATATTATATTATTTACCTTGCATACATAATCATTCATATATAGCATAGGTAGTATGATTCAAGGAAATTCGCATTTATGAATATGCCAAATCATGTAGGAAGTGACACAAGAACTTATTTAGGTAAAAAAAAAATACAAGTTAGAAGAACTGTGACCATAACATTGTCCAATTTTGTGACCTGATTAAAAAGAAAATTGTTTCTTAAAATCAAATCTAGGGGCAATCTTAATGTAAGTATTTAATATTTGTCTAACTTTTATACAGATGCATAATTTGAGGAAATAAGATACCTTGTAGATATGTATACTACCTGTTTTCTTTACATTTTCCCTTTTTTCTTGTTTTAATTTGATGAAGTTGTCATTGATCACATTTCACAGCTTTATATTTATTGTTTGTTCCTTTCCTTATATTAATAATCAAACATGTATCTCCTCTAATATTTGAAAGAAAAAGAGAAAGTATATCCTGCCCCACCAAAAGTTTGATTCTCCAGCAGTTTATATTTGATCTTTGGCAAGATTTCTTTAGAATGTTGTTTATTTCCTTATTCTGCTGCCCATTCCTCTCCATTTATCCAAGTGCTTTTAGGTTGTTTTATCATTTGTTCCTAAGATTTATTCAAACAATTTAATATTTTCCTTCAAGATTATTAATAGTGTTTACTTTATAGACTGGCTCTTCTATATTAAGAATTATTATTCAGCAGAAATAAAATTCCAAATGGAAGAAGCTCATATTGAGCATTTTAAATAAATAGTATAGGTAGGTGTTACAGTATGAATTATTTATTTATTTATTTATTTATTTATTTATTTATTTATTTATTTATTTTGAGACAGTCTTGCTCTGTAGCCCAGGCTGGAGTGCAATGACGCGATCTTGGCTCTCTGTCTTCCGGGTTCATGCGATTCTCCTGCCTCAGCCTCCCAAGTAGCTGGAATTACAGGCATGCACCACCATGCCCAGTTAATTGTTATATTTTTGGTAGAGACAGGGTTTCACCATGTTGACCAGGTTGGTCTCGAACTCCTGAACTCAGGTGATTTGCCCAACTCAGCCTCCCAAAACGCTGGGATTACAGGCGTGAGCCATCGCGCCTGGCCTATGAATGTTTTTATTAAGTCCAAATTTCTTTCTTATTCCTGACAAATAATTGATATTTTAAATTCAGGATTATAGGATTGCAGTCCTGTTCTTTCACTAATGTTTTTCCCATGCAACTTCTTATTA
This sequence comes from Rhinopithecus roxellana, assembly GCF_007565055.1. NCBI lineage: Eukaryota > Metazoa > Chordata > Mammalia > Primates > Cercopithecidae > Rhinopithecus > Rhinopithecus roxellana. Next base: position 4,322,307 of record NC_044550.1, read on the forward strand.
TTGTGGTTGAAAAGTTGACAAACAATTCATTCTCTGTCATTTTTTGGTCTTAATTCATCGGTCTTGAAGTGTGCAAGCTTTTCTCTTTGTAAGTTTCAGGCATTTTACTAGGATTTGCAGAAATCCTAGTAAAATGTCTGTGTTTCTTTTTTTAAAAAAAAACATCTTTTATCCAGTAACTTAGTGACCCCTACCTAGCTGTAGTTTCCAATATCAGCATTGTTTTCACATTTTTTAAATTTTTTTCTTTCGTAATTTCTATTTTTGTGCTTCGTTTTGAGATATTTCCTCCACTTGATCTCCCAGTGCAATCGTTAAGATGTCAGTGATACTTCTGTTCTCAGTCTATCTACAAAAGTTAACTTTTAAAAAAAAAAAACATATTTTTATACACATTCCTTTGGGGACTACATTTTTAAAGTATCTTCTCTTTAGGTGGACTTAAGTGAAAGTTCTCTGAATTCCCCTGTTTTTTATTCAGGCTGGCATCTGAGTTCTCTAGCAAGTCTGTTTCATTTAAAATAAATGAATATTGTGTTTTACTTATTATTCCAATCTTTCGCTGCCATTATTTTGCCTCACCATACACCAGTCCAATTGTTGGAATGCTTTATGTTACTAAGCCCTGAAATTGGTGGGCTGTCTCTGGCTTTAAAAGAATACCAGGTGGTATGAAATCTGTCTGCCAGAAGCCAAGGAGGAATCCTGTCTGATACCTGATTTTCTCAGTTATAAAGCTAGGGCATATGTAGCCTCAGGAATATGGGTGGAACAATGGTCTAGAAGCTCTTCTGGGGCCATAAAAACCATGAGGTCTTTTGGGTGAAGGTTTCTTAAGTGAGTATCGCATTTAATTAATCAGAGGCTCCCAGTACTGTTTAGGTTACCAGAGCTCCCTTTATTTTCTAAGATTCATTCATGTTCTGTTCTCTGTCGCTTATCTTTAGAGCTCTGGTTCTCATTCTTTCATTATGGCCCAGAGTTACATACTATTTTTCTGAATACGAATAGAAACTTCAGGCTTATTTCAGATGCTCTGCCAACCCCTGAAGATTCTTCTCTCAGAAGGGGTGTTGGTTAATTGAATTTGATTAGGAGGGAAGGACAACAGGAATGCATTTGGGAATTCTCAAAGATTTGTTTTCAGAAGTATACTTTAATTGACAGTAATTACTGTCAGTTGCAATAATTGATTGATACAGGAGTAGCCAACTATTGTGTGGCAAGGAATAAAGTGAATGGTGGCCAGATCATCTGTGAAGGGGCAGGTTATGCCAATGGGCTCATTTTACCAGCAATTCAATTCCACATTTGTTGAACACTTAAAGTATGTTCTAGGCACTGTGTCAAGCTAGTCCATGAAATGACATTATGAACAAGGTAAGGATAGTGCTTTCAACATGCCCACAAAACAGGGTTGGCGC